>NW_007734076.1:0-19988 GCF_000696425.1 Galeopterus variegatus | reverse complement strand
AAAAAAAAAAAAAAAAAAAAAAAATCAACTGCAGTGAATACTGCTTTCCAGAGTACATTTCTTTTTTTTTTTTGTCTTTTTTTTTCCGTGTCTGGCAACGGATCCCAACCCTCAGTGTTGCCCCCGTACCGGACCGGGGACCAGCAACGGGATCGCAACCCTCGGTGTTGCTCCCGCGCCTCGCTCAGCCAGTGAGCGGGAACTGGTCTGTATGTGGGATCTGAACCCTCGGGCGGGAGCGCCGCCGCGCTTCCCAAGCGGCGCACTATCCAGTGCGCCACCGGGCCGGCCCTCCAGAGTACATTTCTTAAGTGAAGTTTCTTGATCATAAAACTTAATTATGCTGTATCAAGTGATATGTTTCTTTTAGAAAGTGCTTGGGCAGACTAAATTTCCATATTGGTTGTTTAAAATAACAGTGTTTCTTTTCTTTTTTCGCATGGGTTATGTGCCATTTTATTTATCTTTTATTAATTAATTAATTAATTTTGAATATTCATGAGATACAAAGCTGATTTTCCCCCCTCCTGCCCATGATGTAGGGGCCAGACTCATATTGGGTACATACCCATTACCAGAAATTGCTTTTGTACCCTTTGTCCCCTTCCATTTACCCCTCAACCTCCCTCCCCCTCCGCCTCTCCCTTCAACTTCAATTTTTAGCCCTAGGAATGTCTCCTCCCTCTTTTGGATCATGGGACTACTGTGGTCTTTCTTTCCTTCTTTCTTTCTCTCTTAGCTCCCACATATGAGTGAGCATATGAGATATTTATCCCTCTGTGCTTTGCTTATTTCATTCAACATAAGTTTCTCCAGGTTCATCCATGTTGTTGCAAATAGGAGAATTTCATTCTTTTTTATGGCAGAGTAGTATTCCATAGTGTATATATACCATAGTTTCCTTATCCAATCATCTATTAATGGACATTTAGGTTGGTTCCATATCTTGGCTATTGCAGACAGAGCTGCAGTAAACATGGGGGTGCAGGTATCTCTTCGACATGATGATTTCCATTCCTCTGGATATATACCCAGAAGAGGGATTGCTGGATCATATGGAAGGTCTATCTCAGTGTTTATTTTCAATGTGCACTTGTATAATTTTTTTTTTTTACATGCAGAGTACTTTGTAATCATTTATTGAAAACATGCCCATGATCTAGATATGTAATTAATCAGGAAAGGTAAGACAGCTACATTCATTACCTACTCTATTCTCCTTTGAGTTCTTCAGAATAGATGTGTTTAAGAGCAAATTCAAAATGAGGATCATACCATGTATCGCTGTTCCCGCCAGGGTGGTATCAAATGGCATTGTAAGCACTTCAAAAGGAAAACACCCTCTTGAATACAAGAGAAAAGCTTAGACTCCATTCCCAGATCCAAAACTATATTACCAACTGGATCTAACAGACGTCCATAAAACACTCCATTCGAAAAGAGCAAAACACATATGTTTTTTCAAGTGCATATGGAACATTCCCCAGGATAGGCTATCTATTAAACAAGACTCAGTGAATGTAAAAAGAAATGAAATAATATGAAGTATGTTCTCTGAACACCAAAGAATATGTAATCAGAAATAAGTAACAGAAGGTAATTTGGGAAATGCACAAATATGTGGAAATTAAACAACACACTCTTAAATAATCAGTGGGTCAAAGAAGAAATCACAAGGGAGATCAGAAAATACCTTGAGATAAATTAAGCTAAATCACTACATACCAAAATTTATGTGATTTAACTAGAAAAAAGCAGTGTTTAGAGAGAAATTTATAGCTAAAAATGTTCATATTTTTTAAAAAAAAGAAAGACCTGAAATTGATAACCTAATCTTCCATCTTAAAAACCGAGAAGAAGAGCAAGCAGAAGAAAGAAAATAATAAAGGTTAGAGCACAAATAAATGAAGTAGAGAAAAAACAAATAGAGAAAATCAATGAAAGCAAAAGTTGGTTCTTTGAAAAGATCACTACTATACTGACCAAAAAAAAAAGAGAGCACTCAAGTTACTAAAATCAGTAATGAAAGAGGGGATATCCTACTGACCTTACAGAAATAAAAAAAGGATTATAAAGGAATACTATTAGTAATTGTATACCAAAATATTAGGTGACTTAGATGAAATGAACAAATTCCTAAACAACAAAAACTACCAAAACTGACTCAAGAAGAAATATAAAATCTGAACCTACAACAAGTAAAGTGATTGAATTATAATACAAAAACAAAACAAAACAACAACAACAAAAAGTTCCCCTTCCACACAAAAAAACCCAGGCCCAAATGGCCTCACTGGTGAATCCTACCAAAAATTTAAAGAAGAGTTGACAACAATCCTTTACCCACTTATCCAAGAAATAGAAAAAGGAGGGAATACTTTCTAACTGATTTTATGAGGTAATATTACCCTGATAAAACCAGACAAAGACAGCATGCGAAAACTACAGACCAATATCCATTATGAATATCAATGCAAAAAAATCTTCAACAAAATATTAGAAAGCCAAATCTAGTAACATATAAATAGGATTATGAACCAAGGCCAAATGAGGTATATCTCAGGAATGCAAGGTTGGTTCAACATATGAAAATCAATCAATATAATAGAATAAAGAACAAAAGCCACATGATTATCTTAATAGACACAGAAAAAGTTTTTTACAAAAAGTTCCCTTTTATCATAAAACATTGAACACACTAAAAATAGGAGGAAACATCCTCACTCTAATAAAGGGCATCTATGAAAATCCCACAACTAATATCATACTTGTACTTAATGGTGCAAGACTGAAAGCTTTCCCACTAAGATCAGGAACAAGACAAGGATGTGTCCCCTTGCTGCTTCTACTCAACATTGTATTGGAGGTTTAACCAGGACAATTTGACAAGACAAAGAAATAAAAGACAATCTAGATTGGGAAAGAAAGAAGTAAAATTTTCTCTATTTGTAGATGACATTTAAAAAAAAATCATAAGGAATCCACTAAAAAATTGTTAGAAATAGTAAATGAGTTCAGTAAGATTGAAAGATACAAGAATAGTATAAATATCAATTGGATTTATATATACCAGCAATGACAATCCAAAAAATGAACTTAAGAAAAAAAATACATCTACGATAGCATCGAAAAGAATAAACACTCAGGAATAAGTTTAACAAAAGAACTGCAAGACTTGTATAGCCAAAACTAAAAAAACATTGTGAGAAATTAAAGACTTATATAAATGGAAATGTTCTTAAATTGGAAGACAACATTAAGAAGGCAGTATTCCCCAAATTGATCTACAGATTCAATGCAATCTCTTTGAAAATCACAGCTGCCTCTTTTTGTAGAAATTGACAAGCTGATTCTAAAATTCGTATGGAAATGCAAAGGATCCAAAACTGTCTTGAAAAAGAAGAATTTGGAAGACTCACTTCTCAATTTCAAGACTTAATGCAAAGCTATAATAAATGAGAGTGTGGTAATGCCATAAGGATAGAAATGTAAACCAAAGGAATAGAATTGAGAGTCCAAAAATAAACACATTTATGGTACACTGATTTTCAAAAAAAAGGTGCCAAGACAGTTCAATGGCAAAAGAATGGCCTTTTCAACCAGTGGTCCTGGGAAAACTGAATATCCACATGCAAAAGAATAAAAGAGAACCCCTACATCACATAATAAGTGAAAACTTACTCACAATAGTTTAAAGACCTAAATGTGAAAGATAAAACTATATAAAACTCTTAGATGAAAACATAGGCTGAAACCTTTTTAGATTGTCACCAAAAGCACAGCAACAAAAGAAAATGGATAAGTTGGACTTCACCAAAATTAAAAATTTTTGTGCTTCAAAGGACACCATCAAGAAGGTGAAAAGACAGCCCACAGAATGGGAAAAAATATTTGCAAATGATATACCTGTTAAGGGACTTGTATCCAGTATAAAGAACTCTTACAACTCAAAAACTTAATGAAATATAACCAGTTCTTAAAATGGACAAAGGAATTGAATAGATATTTTTCCAAAGAAGATGTAAAAATTGCCAATGAGCACATGAAAAGATGCTCAACATCACTAGTCATTAGCAAATAGCCACAGTGAGATACCACTTCACACCTATTGGGATGGCTGTGATCAAAAAATGGACAAAAACAAGTATTAGTGAGAATATATAGAAATTGAGAACCTCATACATTATTGGTGGGAATATAAATGAAAAAACTTGTTTGGAAAACAGTGTGATAGTTCCTCAAAGGGTTAAACATAGAATTACACTATGACCCAAACTATACCTATGAGTTGACTTTAAAATATTTGTGGAAAATGTGGAATTAAAAGATAAAAATAAAAAATATAAACTTCTCACCATAAGCTCCATTAAGTTCAAGACACTTGTAAGCAATGAGAGCAACCATTTAGTCCATCCCTAAAGAACTAAGGTTCCTGGGAATTTAACAATATCCATACAGTCTTTTTTATATTATTAACTGAAGAAAAATGGATGTCCTTTAAAGATTTTTTAAGATGAGGAAACAAAAATAAGTCAGGAGCCAAATCAGAATTGTAAGGTGGATATGTAATTATTTCTCACTGAAACCCTTGCAAAATGAGAGGAATGAGCAGGAGTATTGTAGTGGTGAAGAAGGACTCTCTGGTGAAGCATTCCTGGGTGTTTTTCTGCTAAAACTTTGGCTGACTTTCTAAGAACACTCTCACAATAAGCAGATGTTATTGTTCTTTGGCCCTTCAGTAAATCAACAAGCAAAATATCTTGAGCATCCCAAAAAACTGTTACCATGGCATTTGCTCTTGTTCAGTCCTCTTTAGCTTTGACTGGAGCACTTCCATCTGTTGGAAACTATGGCTTTGACTGTGGTTTGGTTTGTCTTCAGGATCATATTGGTAAAGCCATGTTTCACTTCCTGTTTCAATTCTTTGAAGAAATACTTCAGGATCTTGATCCCACTTGTTTAAACTTTCCATTGAAAGCTCTGCTTTTGTCTGCAGCTGATCAGGGCACAACAATTTTGGACCATACAGTGGAAAGTTTGCTCTACTTTAATTTTCCAGTTAGAATTGTGTAGGCTGAACCAATTGAGATGTCTGTATTATTGGCTCTTGTTTCTGCTGTTGTCATTCCTCTTCAATTAGGGCATGAACAAGATTTTTTTCCTTGCAAATTGATATTGATGATCTGCCACTATGGTCTTTATCTTCAGCATTATCTCATCCCTTCTTAAAACAAGTTATCCATTTGTAAATGGCTGATTTCTTTGGGGCAGTGCCCCATAAACTTTTCAAAAAGAATCGATGATTTCATCCTTTTTTGGCTCATGCCTCACTATCAGTTTGATGTTTATTCTTGCTTCAAGTTTAGAAGAATTCATATTGTTCTGATAGGGGTTCTTTTCAAACTGATGTCTCTTCCTTCTTATTGCCTCAGACTAGATCCTGTTCAGACATGTTATAACAAGTTAGTACAAGTTTATTTTGGTGCAAAAATTTTTGCAATTTATGCATAGTTTTTTCATAACATGCATTTTCCATGAGCATTTTAAAGACTCGTTGAATATGGGATATACCTGTTCCATTCCTAGGTAAAACACTTTAAGAGGGTGAATTTTATATGTGAATTATGTCACAAATATAAATAAATAAGTATTAACTGAAATCCTCTTGCTGTAACTGTGCCAAATGCTTTGGGTATCATGTGAACACAAAGGGATGTGAACCCCATTCTTCTAGAGCTTGTCTGTTAGGAATACTAGGCATTATGCAAGTAAAGTTACAGTTGTGGTAGGTACTATGAAGGAAGTATACAGGGATCACTGAGACTGTTAACAGGAGTATCTGAATCAGATGAAGTCAGGGACACTTCTCCCAAGGAGGTGATTTTAGCTTCAGATCCAAAGGATGAATCCAAGTTATCAAGGTAAAAAGGGGAGAAGAAAAGAAACATTACAGGGAAAGGGGAACTAACATGTAAAGATTCTGTTGAGAGAGCCACAATATGTTCAGGAAACAAGGAAGGCTAGTGTGGCTGGGACACAGAAAGTGAGGGGCAAGTAGTACAGAATGGAACTGAGAAGCAGGTCTTTTTTGTTGTTGTTGTTGTTGGCAAGTAGCTCTTTCTTACCAAGGCAGTCACACATAATATAGAATTATGTTATTTACTGTAGCAACTATTTTGGAAAAGTACAAATTTCAGAAAATTAGACAAACTTTTTTATATTTGCCAGTGGATTTTGCTTTGGGAGTCTCTTCTGTCCTAGTCTACATCCTCAGTGTCTTATGATGTACTTGGTCTTACTGATGATCCCCAATGTTGTAGAGATCATCTGTCATTTAAGTTTCCTCATTTTGATGTAAGTAATGAAAATAGACTCAAGTAATTTTCTGGCAAGTAAGTACCTTCCAATGAGGGATATCTGAAATGAATTCAATTTTAGCAATTTCTTATTTCTTTGGCCACCCAAAGTCCTAAAATGTCAAGTTCTTCAGTCATGTTTTTATTCTGCAGTTATGTATAAGCGATAGTACCTTCCAATGAGGGATATCTGAAATGAATTCAATTTTAGCAATTTCTTATTTCTTTGGCCAGCCAAAGTCCTAAAATGTCAAGTTCTTCAGTCATGTTTTTATTCTGCAGTTATGTATAAGCGATAGTTTTTTTTTTAAGTTCTAAAAGCCACTTCAACAATTTAACACTACACTGACATAAATTTTAATTTATACCCTAAAACATTTTTCAAATGACTCCTAAAGAGTTAATTATTGGGCATACAATTGGGTTTGCAATGCAAACTATGACTCACAGGCCAACTTGGGCCTGGTTTTGTATGACCTGCAAGCTAAGAATGGTTTTTCACATTTCTAAATTATTGAAAAAATAATAATATTATATTTTGTGACACATGTAAATGATACAAAATTTCATTTCAGTATCCATAAATAAAGTTTTATTTGAACATTATAAATATCATTTATATTGTCCATTGCTGCTTTCATGCTGCAGCAGTAGAGTGGAGTAGTTGTGACAGAGACCATAGGGCCCACCAAACTGAAAATATGTACTACTGGCACTTTACAGAGAAAGGTTTTCAATGCCTGCTTTATGGTGTTATTAGTTACGTTGGTTAAATGAATGAACTCATGCCTTTTTACACTACGTTTCTTTTACAAAATATGTACACTTGCATAAGAGTGTAAGACTTTAGTTAGCTATTTTTGTGGGCAGAAAACTTTTGTTTTAATTTAGAAAATGTATAATTTTGTACCTTGGTTAAAATTCTGTTGAAATTGGCATATGAACTCATGAATAGACTTAATTCAACTCTAGTAGATTATATAAGTACAGACATGCCAAAAACTATAAGTATTCACTAAAGATTATTAAGATTTGGATTTCTCTCAAGAATTGTCAAGACGAGAGTCAGTCTGTGTGTGTAGACTGTGTATATGTGTGTGTCAAAGGATATTTGCCACCCCATAATTCTTTTTAAAAGATTCTTGAGATATAATGAATTCTGAAACAATCTGTTAATAAGATGAATTTTTCAAGGATAACATACCTTAGGAGTATAGTAATATACTCTGTTTTAGAAGTTACTTGTGGTTATTTTTTTAAAGCCAAAGTGCTTTTGACTCGGAGCCTAATATTTTAAAAGGTAGCGAAAACCCTGGGAGCTTTTGACAATTGTGTTTGGAGAACATATGCTTTAATTTTGTCATACCGATCCTTTAGGCCATTACCTTTTCTTCTCTCCTTTGCTATTTTTAACTATAATGTGGGTCTTTTTTATTTGGTTGGTTACATAATCTTTATTTAGGACCAATTTTTGCCCTTGAATATCTATAAAATCTTATAACTCCTTTTGTTTAGGTTTATATCTTTTAAAGTAGATTCATCAAGTGCTTTTGAAAGACTTCTTTCTCTCCAAGGCCCTAGAATTAAGGGGAACAAGATAGATTTGGTCCCTGTCCTTGTAGTGTTTTGATTTTGTTGGGAAAGATAGACATTAAATTAATCTAAGTATAATCAGTGTTGGGAAAGGAGAATTAAACTGTACAGAAGGAACATAGAAAAACAAGACCTTAAAACTCCAAGGCCCTAGAATTAAGGGGAACAAGATAGATTTGGTCCCTGTCCTTGTAGTGTTTTGATTTTGTTGGGAAAGATAGACATTAAATTAATCTAAGTATAATCAGTGTTGGGAAAGGAGAATTAAACTGTACAGAAGGAACATAGAAAAACAAGACCTTAAAATCTGGGGAAGGCAGAGAATATTATTACTTTATTTTTTTTTTTTTTTTTTTTTTTAGTTTTTTGCTAATTTTGAAAGTTCATTCTTAACTAATTTTGAGTTTAGAAAAAGTATTGAAACAAGAATTTTAAGAAATTATATATAATGTCCCTGTTATCAATACAGGCATAATCTACTGAATTACTGTGTTAGATGATAAATGGATAGACCTTGTGCATTTGATTTTGCCAGTGAAGTGTTTATTGAGTATAACGGTCATCATGAACTTGGAATGAGGAAAATACAAAAAGTGAAAAAAGACTACCATTTAGTTTGTTAATTACTACTTGAAAATCAAAATACCTATTTGTCCTTCTTAAACAGAAATGTGTTTTTAAAGTAGATTCTAACTCAAGTTTCCCCCCTTTTAGAACAGTTATTTACTGTTTTTAATACAAAACCAGATGATTATGTAGTTATATATTACATAGTTATATATAAACAGTATTATGTATGTATGTGTATATGTGTATGTACACATACACATATGCACATACATGTATTACACAAAAAGGGAAAGTGCCACCAACCCAAGCCCCAGAAGTAACCACTTCTGACAATGTGGTGTTTCTCTGTGGGAATACAACTTTTTTTTTTTCTTTGTTTTGAAAACAAATGAAATCAGAGCATACTCACTGTTCCACAACTTGCTTCACTTAAGATTATTTCATGGACACCTTTTCCTCCCAGTGTTTATTGAGAACCTCCTGTCTCTCTAGATCTACTTCATTCTTCTTCTTATTTTTATTGTTGATAATGTTGTTTTAAGTTGTACATACATGAGACAAGACATTCAAATGGTTTACAAAAGAGTACAGTGGAAATTCAGTTTCCCTCCAAATTCTCTCCTTTCCAGACACTACAACATTTAGCAGCTTCTTGTCTTTTGAAATCATCCTTTTATTTGTATACGTCTTTACTAGGGTAAACTAAAATTATGCTCCCACTCAAGTCATTCATAAGGAAACCAAATGCATAGTGAATTTATAGCAGCAACCAATTGATTTTTAATACTGGTGTTTAAGATTGTATACCACGGGCCGGCCCGGTGGCGCACTGGAGAGTGCGCAGCTTGGGAGCACGGCAGCGCTCCTGCTGAGGGTTCGGATCCCATGTGGAGACCGGTTCCCACTCACTGGCTGAGCGCGGTGCGGGTGCAACACCGAGGGTTGCGATCCCGTTGCCGGTCCCCGGTACGGGCGCGACACCGAGGGTTGCGATTCCATTACCGGTCAATAAAAAAAAAAGACAAAAGAGCGCGGTGCGGGTGCAACACCGAGGGTTGCGATCCCGTTGCCGGTCCCCGGTACGGGCAAGACACCGAGGGTTGCGATTCCATTACCGGTCAATAAAAAAAAAAGATTGTATACCACAATGAGAAAATATTACCCATTAGTTGTATTTTGCTTTCAGGTTTCATGCCGTGTGATTGTTAGAAGATACAATCTGCAGGTGAAGAATCTTTTTCAGCATTTTAGATCTTTAAAGTGTAACTGAATGTTCCAGAAAAAAACCCACAAGGCCCTGTGTGCCCCAGAGCACTGCTTCTCACCTGCCCTTACCCACATCTGCTTGTCTCACTATCAGCATTGTGAGCACAGACCCAGGTCTTTGGGAGCCCAAGAATAAATGGCCTTGCTGCTTTAATCTCAAAGCCAATTTAGGGGTTTATAGCTAATCTCTGTGAAGCCATATTTTAAACTGGAACCACTTGGGTTAACTTTATTTCCTCAACTCAATTTGATAGTGTCAGAGCCTGGGGCGGTGGGGGAACAAGGCAGAGGGCAGCAGTGCCAGGGTGGTGATAAATTGAAGGGATGTGGGGAATCTCCTCTGCCAGAACCAGCCTGGAGCTAAGTTATTCACTGAAGCACTTTCTCTGTCATACTGGGCCTTTTGTTAGCTGCTAATATTAAGGTAGCCCTATGAACAAAGATTACCTGGAATCTTCCTGCTCACCAGATAAACTCACCAGAGAACATGGGGTGATACGTCTTTGGAGGATACAGCAAGAAATGAACCAAATCCAGTCTTCAGAGTGGCTGTGTTGATAGCCTACAGCCTGAAGAGCCCTAGGCTAGTACTTCCTGTTTATAAATAGTATTTACTTTTGTACAAAATATGTTCCTTAAAAAAACACACAGAAATACAATGTGTAAAAGTAAAAAAATAGCCATGTACTATATAAGATATTCCATTACCAGAAAACCCATAAAACACTATACAATTCCCTAATATATCATTCTTTTTTTTGACATACATATGTCTAGTATAAATATTATATACTTTGTAAATATTCTTTAATTTTATCATTTTCCTTCACAGTTGACCACATAATGCCTGGCTTAAGACCAGTGAGCTTCCAATAAAGGTTACAGATTTGCCACTTAAAATATCCTGAATGGGGCCGAGCCCGTGGCGCACTCGGGAGAGTGCGGCGCTGGGAGCACAGCAGCGCTCCCGCCACGGGTTCAGATCCTATATAGGGATGGCCGGTGTGCTCACTGGCTGAGTGCAGTGCAGCCGGTCTCAAAAAGGACAAAAAAAAAAAAAAAAAAATCCTGAATGATTGCCATTTTTGCCTGAATTTACATTGTTTACAAAACCTGTGCTTCTTATCACTAGTATAATCACATTTACTTTTTTAAAATTCTTGTAAAAAACACGTAACATAAAATTTACCATCTTTATCATTATTAAGTGTGTAGCTCAGTAGTCTAAGTATATTCACATTGTCATGCAACCATACTCTTGAATTTTTTCATCTTATAAAGCTGAAACACATCAAACAACAGCTCCTTGTTTTCTCCTGCCCCAGCCTCTGGAAACCACCATTTTACTTAATGTTTCTGTGAATTTGACTGCTCTACATACCTCATATAAGTGGAATCATACAATATTTGTCTTTTTTGTAACTGGCTTATTTCACTTAGCATAATATCCTCAAGGTTCATCCATGTTGTAGCACGTGTCAGAATTTCCTTCCTTTATAAGGCTGAATAGCATTCCGTTTTATGTGTATATCACATTTTGTTTATCCATTCATCTGTAGATGGACACTTGGGTTGCTTTACCAGTTGGCTATTGTGAATAATCACAGTAATAAGCTATGAACAGGGGTGTGCATCTATATCTTTGAGATCTTGCTCTCAATTCTTTTGGATATATATTCACAGGTAGAATTGCTGGATGATCATATAGTAATGTCATTTTTAATTTTTTGAGGAACCACCATACTGTTTTCTATAGTGGCTGCACCATTTTACATTTCTACCAACAATGGACAAGGATTCCAATTTCTCTATATCTTTGCCAACACTTGTTATTTTCTGTTGTTTTAATAATAGCCATCCTAAAGAGTATGGAGTGATATCTCATTGTAGTTTTGATTTGCATTTTCCTAATGATTAATGATACTGAATATCTTTTAATATGCTTGTTGGCCATTTGTATATCATCTTAGGAGAAATGTCTATTCAAGTTATTTGTCTATTTTAAATTGAGTTGTTTTTTGTTGTTGAGTCATGGGAGTTCTTCATATATTCTGGATATTAATCCCTCATCATATATATGACTATATAATACTTGGAAGTATTTTTTTCCATTCCATAGGTTGCCTTTTTACTCTGTTGATTGTGTCCTTTCATGCACAAAAGTTTTTAATTTCGATATCCAATTTATCTATTTTTACTTTTGTTGCCTGTATTTTTGGTGTGATATCACTCACATTTACTTTTAATCTTTTCATCTCCACTAACTTTTTTAAATAATAAGAACAAAATGTAATGAAATATTTAAATAAATCTAAAATGACTGTTGCATGGACAAAGATGGCTACCTCTTGAAAGTGAACTTTTGACGGGCTGGGCAGTACCATCATACACTAGACTGAAATGTTGCTTCATCAGCTAATGTGAAATTTACACATTTTAAAATACAAAATGCACTTTGAGATGTGGATCTATAAAGAAATAGGTTGTGAGGAAAAGGTCAAATGTATGAAAACAAAAGGTCAGGAAAACATTCCTAGTCTTATCGTTTTAGTTGGAATTCCTGTTTATCCTCAATAAACCATTGTAAAAATCCTTGCAAGAAAAAATGGTGTTCTATTTCATTCTTCATTCTTAGTTTTCTCATCTTTCCTATGTGATAATGCCTCATAGTCAACATCTCTAAACAAAGGAAGACAATTAGAAATTTTTATTCTATGGTCAACTGTCAAATTTAGAGAAGTAAAATTGCTCTTGAAGTATTTAACTTTATCCCAACTTAAATTTTACTCAACTATTGCAGTTGATCAGCAGCAGGACTATTTACACCAGTTACTAGTTATTGACTACCAGCAATGCACGGAAAGTTCTATAAGCATCTTTTCTAACTGAAGTAGAGTACAGGAAGAACAAGTGCTTGAAAGGTTTTCTACATCTTCTGAGATAGTTAAAGAAACTGGAATTTAAGTGATTCTTTTCTTCACATGCTATCTCTCCTTTTAAAGCAATGTTGCTGTTGTTCCTTTTTTCCTCCCACTTCCGTTTTCTTTATTTTGTGGTTGCTACTAGTCCTGCACAGATGTTGATAGACCTTCTCCTTGTCTAATTTTCCTTCCCACCCACTCAAAATCATTCACTGTTCTCAGCCCCCATCTCTGTCCTCCAACATCTGTCAGGATTAAAGTGAGCCTACCAGAGGCTATGTGGGTGTGATTTTGGTTCCAGGGCAAAAGAGAACACACAGAGCAAATACTTCCCTCGTGCCAGATCAGGCAGCTTCCTCTCCCACCTGGTGCTCAGGCCAGGTGTTGGTAAGGCAGTAGGAACCAGAACTAGCACAGGAAATCACTATGCTTTTATGTTGCCTGTGGACCATCTTATCCTCCAAACACCTAAAGCAGTTTGGTTCTTAAAAACTTACGGAGAAAGGAACTACTGAGATAATTTCCCCCTGTATTTTCTCTTAGATTTAAATAAATAGTAATGGTTATTCTTCCTATGTGAAGTTTTTCTTCTTAAATAAAGGTTTGTAACAAATATAGCATTTTCTGCAAAGAGACTATATATGCTTATTTTATTACATTAAACTTTCCAGTTAAGCTTTAGGTGAATGAAAATTCAGGTTTTTGAGTGTTTACTTTGTTCTACTAGTCCTCTGGTAAACCATTTTGCTCTATGCAAGGGTGCAGTAATTTTATTTGAGTAGTTTTATTCATTAACAAGAGGTACCAAAATAAATTTAGCTAGGGTCGTAGTGTTTAATTTAACAGTATTATGATAATAACTACCATAATTAGTTTCATATTTGCCTTCCTTCCCAGAGGACAAGATTTTTTTAGTTTTTGATGCCTACTTAAGGCATGAAAATGACAGTGAAATTAATGTCATGACCTTTATAGCCTGTTTATGGTTTTTCCATGTTGTACCCTAAAGGATTTAGGAGTGGTGTGTACGTCTAAAATAAGCCAGTTAGTACAGACAAGTTAAAAATTGGGTTAATTGGGTTCACCTGATCCTCAGCTGGTACCATCTCAGTTAAGACATCATTTTATATTAGGCAAAGGAACATGATTTTTAGACTATAAAATTATTTTATTTTATTTTTCCTTTTTTTTTTTTTTTTTCTCCTTTTTTGTCTTTTTTACTGACCGGTAATGGGATCGCAACCCTCGGTGTTGCGTCCGCACCGCGCTCAGCCAGTGAGCGGGAACCAGTCTCCACATGGGATCCGAACCCTCGGCGGGAGCGCCACCACACTCCCAAGTGGTGCACTCTCCAGTGCGCCACCCGGCCGGCCCTATAAAATTATTTTAAAACTACACCTGTATGTTCTATGATGTCTTAAAAGGAAAAAAAAAATTTCTAAAAGGCTACTTTTTCAGATACGTTGCATTTTTTCCCTTCTATTATTTTATCTGGTGTGTCTTTTTAAATTGAGAAATCAATTTGTCTTGTCATTTTCATAGCAAGAATGTGCTGATACCAATTACTGGGTCATGCTCCATGAGCACTAATACTCACTTCCTTTTGGGGATGTTGGGCAGTAACATTGTCTCTTACAACTGACTCTCCCTTTTCCAGTTTGTCAATGGGACTTCCCATAAAGAGTTGTCCTAAATCCTTGAGATGTGGTGTTGGTTTTCATTTTATTGTCAGGATTTGTATATTAAAACAAAATACAACGTTTGCATATTCAACTAAAATTTAGAAAAATATGTAGGCATGTTAGAATCTTTAAAGCTTTTGGGTAGTTGATTGAAAAATCCCTGTAGCAATTTTTGTAAGTAGTGGTTTTGAGGCAGTTTCATACATTGTTCGTTAAAATGGTACAACTTCTTTGAATGACAATTTAGCAATATCCATAAAAATTTTGAATCAACCCAGAAATTTCTTAATGTGATTTTATCTTCCAGATAGACTTCCACATGTTAGTAAAAGTGTATGTATAAGGATGCACACTGCAGCTTTCTAAGAGCAAAAAGCTGAGAACAATCCAGTTGTCAGTCAGTAGGTTAATAAATAGTGGTTCCATGCAATGAAATGCAGCCTTTAAAAAGAATGAAGAGGATTGATAAGTACTAATATGGAGAGTTCTCAAAAATACATTACATGAAAAAAAAGCAACATGTGCATAATATGCTTCAACTTGGGGAAAAGGGGAAAGAGGATAGAGCATATTTCTATACATTAGCTTGTATACACAAACTATTTCTGAAATGATATCCACAAAAGTGTGAAGAGTAGTCACCTCTGAGGAAGGGGATTAGGGGAATAGAAGGAGAGGGAGGCTTAGTTTTCACAGTATTCCTTTTTTTTTTTTTTTTTACTGTATGGACTTTTTCTTTTGTGCTGAGCTTCTATTTGTTTAACTAAAATACAAATCATGTTAAAAAAATAGTTTTTGAAGACTAGCAATGCAAGAAAATGCTTACTATATAAAGCAGAATAAAAATAATACATGCACTATGATTACTTATTACAAAAACCAAAATAAGCAAACCAAAAAAGCATAGGAAAGAAATTAGGAGACAGTATACCAAAATATTAATAGTATTTATGTTACAATATTGGGATTGTGGATGTTTTTTCATTTTTACAACTCAGTTATAAGGCAGTATTTTATTAGTGGAAAATATAAAAAGCATCAGGGTCTCTCTAATTCTAAAATGCTATGATAGGTGTTTTAAATATTATGTATTAATTATCTAACTGTTACCTCAGTTGTGGGTTAATTTTTCAAAAATGTTTTTATATTATTATAATGTACAGTAATAGACATTTTTTGTAAAATTAAAGAAAAGGAATTCCAGAATGTTTTCTTCTAACCTCATAACTTTGTCCTCCACTCCTTTTTCATGCTTGCTCATTTTTATTTAGCTTCTCCCATGTTGGAAATAATGATTTTATGATAACCTAAGTGTTAGACAAAAGCCACTGGGAGCAAGGAATTTTAAAAGTATAGGTGATGCTGAAAAGGTAAGTTTGATTAGAGTGCTTCAGGGAAAAGATGAAAGTTTAAATTCTTTTAAAACCGGAAGAATAATCACCAGAATCATTTATTAAGCAGAAGTTTACACACTCACAAGCATGGATGGGTGAAGTTAGCAGGAAATGGAGCAGAGAAGTATTTTTTGTTTTTCTGGGTTTTTTTTTGTTGCAAGCATGGATGGGTGAAGTTAGCAGGAAATGGAGCAGAGAAGTATTTTTTGTTTTTCTGGGGTTTTTTTTTGTTGTTGTTGTTGTTTTTTAATTAAGTAGTCATTGTAAAGTTAATAGATGGGATTTTGATTTAATGCAGAAACTGTAGAAAAGGAAAAAGACAAAGGTGACAACAGAGCTGAGAGAGAAATGAATTTTGAGTCAGAATGGAAGAGAGAAAAGAGGTGGAAAGAGACTTGTTGAAAATACACCTATTGGTCTGTGGCAGTGAAACCAGAACTCACATGATACTTGGCAGCAGGTAAGATTCAAGAGAGAAAAGGAATGTGAAGAATCCAAAATGATCTTAAAATTATATAAATTTTCTGTAAACTTGCTTACTTTAAAGATTATTTCATCACTGAATATAGATAAGAGAAGAGCAAAAATAATGGGAATGTGATCATTTTGAAAGTAATGAATTCAATCCAAACTGACTGAAGCACTGCCCCCAGACTGATTGAAGGGAACAAAACATTGAACAGTTTCACAATATGTATCTATATCATGGAGGTATAAATCATAATCTCTGTATTTTATGATATTTATTGTGCTGCTGAGTGTCATTTATTACCAAATGATGCCATTCTTTTTTGAAATGCTCTTATCTTCATCGTGATGGTAACCTCACTGGCCTGAATGATTTCTTCATTCTGTCATCATTGGGAATCAGGCTGGAAATTCTCTTTGATGTGGAAAGAAACAAATATTTTTCTTACATCTTAGACATTTAAACAAATAAGAAATGGAAGGATGCCTATTTGTTAAAACTTGCTAAATCTTAGGTCTTTTTAGACTTAATTAAAATGCAGCAAGGTCTTTAACAGGAAAGCATTGTCAATGTATTGCATTTATAGATAATATTGGAAATCATTGTTTCCTAAGACATTATCTGCAGGTGATGAAACCTAAAACAATGTTTATGTATCTGAAAAGTCCCTAAGCTTGACACTAGATAAACTCAAGAGACTAGGACATTTTTATATTTACATAAAATAATTTTTAAATCAAAGGAAATTTATACTAAGTCAATTATCTGTCACTTTTCGTTATGGAAGAGTATAGTAATGGCAAAATTAATAAGACATTGCTTCAAATTTTAAAAATCACTGATTGAACTCAATTGAAACACTGGAAGATAAAGATAAGGAATTTTTCCAGAGCAAAGAAGTAAAGAAAGGAAAAAAATATATTAAAATGTGTAACCATCCATGGAGGGTAAACATCTGAACAGTAGGAATTCAAGGGGGGAAAAAAAAAAAAGAAGATCAGAGAAAAGTAAATGAAGAAATCTCAGAAAAATAATTGAAGAAAATATTCCAGGAACTGAAATGCCCAACTTCCCAGATTGAAAGACCCACCAAACATCAATAGATATTGCCAAAAACTGAACAATCAAGAGTAAGATTATAAGCATGCTATTGACAAATATGGAGGTATAAATACTGTACGGGAAGAATCAGGTCTAAGAATTGAAAGTGAATGTCTCTAAGGAAGAGAACATGATGACTGCATTTTTAAAATAATAAGCTGGATAGAAATATTTAACATAACTTTGATTTTTAAAAGTTTTAATTAAAAAGAGAAAGGTATAATATTCTAGCTGCATCAGAGACTAGATTAGAAAGATATAAGACTAGAGGCAGGAAGACAATATAAGAGGCTCTTGTAATAAAGGCAAGAAGCAACAAGGACCTAACCTAAGGCAGTAACGGTGGGGATAGAGCTGAGTCAATGGCATTGAAAAACACTTCAGGGGATAAGCATATTTGGAGGCAGGGGCTGCATTTGGTTTGGAGGTAGCCACGTAGAGATATGTAGTAAGCAGAGAAAATTTCACCCTGGAACCTGGGAACTAGAAATGTAAATTTACAGTTTTAATTAGAGCCATAAGAGTTGGAAGAAAATTTATAGAAAACCTGTGAAGGAAAAATAAATAAGTGTCTAGGTTAGAACGTATTTTCCTGAATAGATTTTTGCTGAGGTAGAAAAATGCCCTCCCAAACATTACTAACCTACCTAGTCCAATCATAAATGCAACATGTTAAGGAACAAAAGTATATATATGTGATACACTTTACAAGGGTAAATGATTACATCTTTGAATTGAAAATAATGTTGTTTGTACTTTTAAGTATGTTCCAGTATATTTCTTTAAAAAAACAATGCCAAATATAGTAAACATTTCTTTTCTTTTGAAAGAATCCTGGAAAACTTTATTAACATAAATGAAACCCTGTTTTCTGAATAGTGTTTTTTTTTTTACAAAGCATTTTCAACATATACTATCTAGTGTAATCTTTTCTTCAACCAGATGAGTTAAGTATTATTATCTCTCCTTTCCTAAATTGCCAAAACTGAAACAGAAAAAAAGATTAAATGACTTGTCCAGGGTCACACAGTAAGAAGTTTCAGTTAAAAAACCTACATTTCGGCCATTTTGAGTATCTTTGGGTGGTGCCATCTTAAGTGGTCCTGCCAGGAACCTAATATTCCATTCAGCTGCTTCCTGTTACTACCCACTCTGTAGATATAGCCCACTCTGTGCTATGCACTAAAGGCTGCTATGCCGCAAGTAAAAAAACATTGGCGGGAGGGGCAGGATGCAGAGGAAGAGGCAATAGCAAGGGAGAGAGAAAGATCAACTAATTTACAACTATAAAAAAGCAACTACAGATTCGAGGATTCGGGCCGGCATAAAAGAAGATTCCTGGGAGTGCCCGAGCCATGCCGCGGGACTGAGTGAGCAGTCCAAGGCTGCGGCAGCTGAGGACGGGGACAGCGATGACGTGGAGGCGGAGAGGGAACCGCCCAGCCCGGCCCAGCCCCATGAGTGACCCCCAGCCCGGCCCTGCTCATGGGGCGGATGCCCGCCCGGCTTCCGCCTGCCCCACCGGGCCAGTCACCAGCCCTAGGGCTGCCTCCATTTTCTCTGGTGGTGGTGGCTCCGGCCCGGCTCAGCCAGGCTTGTCCTCCTCACCCGGCTCGGCTCCTCACTGAGCCTTCCCACTTGCTTGCCCTGGCACGGGGCTTCCCGGGTCCTGTGGGCCGGCCTCCCCTCCCACTCCCTCCACGGTTCTCTGGTGGGGCTGGTGGCGTGGGGCGTCCCCAGCCAGCGTTGGGAGGGCAGGGAAGTGCGGGCCGGGCCGACTGTCACTCCACCACACCCTGGGCTCTGGCCCCTGGTAAACTTCCTGTTACCAGGAGGCAGATACCATCTCTGCAGCCACCAGTTTGGAAAAACGCCTAACCGATTTCTGGTTAGGAATAGTGTGGTTGGAGCATTCCCGAGTTCGCTTGAACCTGCTGGAGAGCTGACTGCGGGCAGGCGCTGGAGATGGTCCACGCTGGGGGGGATTCAAAGGTGAACCGTGTGCTGCGGGCTCCTCCCCCGAGGAGCTTATGCTCTGGTGTGGGAGATAAGACAAGTACACAAATAACCGCGATACCAGGAGGAAGGTGATAAGTCCCGAGAAAGATCTACACAGTGCTACAAAGGCACCCAGAGCAACAAGTCATCTGCACCTAACAGAAACCTGGAAGACCTCCTGGGCGAGGCGGTGCCGAGTAGGATCTTGAAGGTCCGGCTGATAGACGAGGGTTGCAGAAGACACGTCCCAGCCCAACCCAGTGTGCACAGAATGGGGAGATGTCCGGCTAGGGAGGTGGAGACTCAGCAGAAAACACACACTCTGTGGGGCTGCCACTGCGAGATTCAGCAGCCCAGCCTAGTGCGCACAGAGTGGGGAGTCGTACGGCTAGGGAGGCGGAGACTCAGCAGAAACCACACACCCTGTGGGGCTGCCACTGCGTCATCCTGCAGACCAGGCCAGAGCACACGGAACAGGGAAAAGTCCTGCGCAGGAAATGGAAGCTGAGCAGAGACCACACACCCTGCGGTACTGCCCCGTGATCCAGCAGCCCAGCAGAGTTCAAGCTGACAAGACAGGTGGCTCCCTGGAGAGGCCCAAGACCCGAGGCAACCACACACACAAGACACTAGAGGCC
>NW_007734075.1:98291-99720 GCF_000696425.1 Galeopterus variegatus | reverse complement strand
GCGATGGGGAGGATGTTAAACAGTGCTGGGAGTGAAGGACAGGACGTGACATGACCTTCTGGTCCTTTCTTTGGAGGTACTTAGTTGTCAAAGAATTGGGAGAAAGTGGTAGTTAAATGTAAGATCCAAAGAGGAGTTTTTTTGTTTTTAATTGTTTTGTTTTGTTTTAAAGAGACTTGAGTCTGATTTAACCTGAAGAGAAGCAATTAAAAATTAAAAGTACAAATGCAAAAGAGAGAGAGAACCATGAATGATGATGGATGGAATGAGGCCCAGGAGAATAGAAGATAGCCTGAAGTGGAGGGGCCTGGGGAGGGCTTGACCCCGACCGGGGATGGGACTTCACGCTCCTGAGATGGAAAGAGAGGAGGTGAAGGTTAAGGCTNTGCTTTAAGAGTCTTTAGCTCTGTGACTGTATAGTCAGTCATTCCTCAGTTCATTGCTAGGAGCTAAGGGAGGGTTAAAAGATGTCACCTGAGGAATGAAATGACCTTGAAATTGAGTCAATTGTTCTGTGTTTGAAGTGCTGATCAGTGACTTAGAGATAATAATGTAAATTGCAAATAGGGCTGTTGCCAGGGTATTGTTCTATGTCAGTATAAGAGTACTCATTACAGCAGTAATAGAAGGTCTAATAAATGTGTGTTTTAGGACTTTATGTCTCTAGTTAAAAATATTAATAAAGCACAGAATACTCCAAAAACACAAAGTAATAGTGTCTTTAAAAACTTTTCCTTGAGGGCCGGCCCGGTGGTGCACTGCTACAGTGCGCCGCTTGGGAAGCGTGGCGGCGCTCCCGCCGAGGGTTCGGATCCCACATACAGACCGGCCGCTCACTGGCTGAGCGAGGTGTGGGAGCAGCGCCGAGGGTTGCAATCCCGTTGCTGGTCCCGGTTCGGTACGGGCGTGACACTGAGGGTTGCGATCCGTTGCCGGTCACGAAAAAAGACAAAAAGGAAAAAAAGAAAACATTTCTTTGAAATGATAGGAATAGCCTAGTTCCTGTACCTTCAAAATCAGTCATTCCCACAACATACAATAAATAACCAGTTGGACATAGGGAAGATAAAAATAGCATAGTTGTCTATATGTAGTGAGGACTTTTGCTTTTAATGACAAATATAGTTTTATATTTATATATTTCGGAAAGCTGATGAAAACAGACAAGGTTTGTTAGTGTAGTCATATATATTTTATTTGTATTGCCATATTTATTCCATAGCATGCCATAGACATGACAATATTATTAGCAAAATAATGACCACTACTAATTGATTTCCATAGTATTTTCTAGAAATTTGGGAGTTGATAGTGTGTTAGATATGTCTACGTCACTTTGTGTGTGACTAAATGTATGCATGTATACACTTATATGTGTGTCTATAAGATATTGCTTATACCTTCCCTGAGGTACTTAAAGAGACATATT
>NW_007734075.1:94594-96474 GCF_000696425.1 Galeopterus variegatus | reverse complement strand
GTCTGTTAAAGTAGCAAGTGTTTTAAATGGCCTTCGCTTTTTTGAATGTTAAACATACATCATACTCCGAAGACAGTATCGGAGATAGTCACTATGAAGCTAATAATTCATTTTGGAGTTATAGTTTAGCTCAGTGGATAGATTTAGAAGGACCTAGTTCATTATACTTGCTGAGGGAGTAGCCTCAAATTGCAACAAAGAGTGCTCTGTTGTAATTAGTACACTCCACAGTAACACCTCTGTTAATGGAAAGGAAGTATTCCGGTGACTCACTCATTGCCAGAAATGTTACTACCTTACTTTGAAAAATATCTGCTGACTGCCTATTCCATTACCAGAGGTAGAACATTTCCTTTCCAGCAAATACTCCTGCACTTCCCCGGATGGATGGAGCTTGTCCAGCTCACAGACGCTTCTCATAGTGTGTCCTGGGTTCTTCCTCTCCTGGGCCCAGCCCTAGCTGTGTAGGCTCTGGGCAGTGGTCCCCTCTCAGCCAAGACGGGGCGGGGGACACTGTGCCTCATTCTCCACCACTNTTATATGTGTGTCTATAAGATATTGCTTATACCTTCCCTGAGGTACTTAAAGAGACATATTCTCTCTCTCAGTATGATATATATATATCATGTATATCTATCTATCTATCTATCTATCTATCTATCTATCTATCTATCTATCTATCTATCTATCTAATCACAGGTATCTGCTCAATTAAGTACCTTGTCTGTCTGTCTATCACACGTATCTGCTCAATTAAGTGCCTTAGAGAAGAGATCCATTAGCTGGCTTGGCCCAAGTTCCACATACTGAAGAATGAGGAAAGGAAATTTGGCTTTGAATGTCTATGCCTTGGTGCTTTCATTTCTAAAACCAAGTCAGAACCAGATTTGGGGCATCACTGTAAGATTTTGACTTTTGGTTGCTCCATGCAAGGTATATACCTCAAGTGTATCAATCAAAAGCTCATACAAAATTATCTGAACACAAAATTATAAAATGAATTTTAAAAAATTATTTTACATATTAGACTCTGCACGTCAAGGTTGATATATACATTCTTAAAGCCATCTGTTGGGAGGACTTTGAATGTAAATTGCTAATGGTTAACATATTAAGTACCTTGTTAGATTTTGCTTAATCTAAGATACAGTGTTCTATTAAGTACAATAAAAACTACTGAATCAAAGTTTCCCACCTGTCAAAAATTTGGGCACTGGGCATAAGAAATAAAGGAAGCTTCAAACGAAGACACGCTAGGCAGAAAATTTTGTGTGCTAAATCAGGATGTGGAGGGTTTGTGGCTAAACGCCCTGGGTCAAGTCAGACCAGGTGTAAACAGTGGGATTAGTAATGCACTATTGGAGAGCGTGTGCACACATGTGAGCATTTGCTTATCAAGACAGAAAGCTTTCCACATTAATTACTTGTGAGAAATTGTGATTACCTTTAACGGAGCTGAGACTGAAAATAACTGTCCCAGGGAGTCCAAGACACACTGGCCTGGCGCCAGGGAAGCTGTGTTCGCCTGAGCTGCTGCAAATATCCTCTGTGTTGCTGGAAATCTGGGGTCACGTACACTGTAGGGTCTCCACCACTCTCGAAGAAAATGCTCTCATTTTTAGATGACATTGAGTGGTCCATTTAAGCCCCCCTGCAGCAGTGTCTGTTAAAGTAGCAAGTGTTTTAAATGGCCTTCGCTTTTTTGAATGTTAAACATACATCTTCTAATAGAAGACAGTATCGGAGACAGTCACTGTGAAGCTAATAATTCATTTTGGAGTTATAGTTTAGCTCAGTGGATAGATTTAGAAGGACCTAATTCATTATACTTGCTGAGGGAGTAGCCTCAAATTGCAACAAAGAGTGCTCTGTTGTAATTA
>NW_007734075.1:90638-93620 GCF_000696425.1 Galeopterus variegatus | reverse complement strand
CAAAGTGGTGGCCTTTGGAGCTGGAACTTCAATTCAGAAATGACTTCAGAGAGGGTCCACACTGTGTGTTTGTTCTTACAACTGCTCTGAGACCACTATTTGGGTTCAGCACTCTTAGATGGTTAAAACTACAGCACTCACTCAGCCAAGGGAGAAATCCTTAGAGGAGAGAGCTTAGGTGAGGTTGTACAATTAAATTACTTTTTTACTCCTGTTCTATTGCTTAAGAGTTATCTGGTTACTTATAATTCAGTAAAGAATTAAGCCAAAAACCAAAAGAAGTTCCACTCCACCAGAAATGCCTAAACTACAGACAGCCTAATTTTCAAGCTCTCCTCATTGCTGAAAAATAAACTGATTTTGCTCAATTTCTGTGGGTATCTCATATACTTGTTTTCTGAGCCACTTTGCCATTTTACAGGTCTCATATAAGATTCCCTGAATTATGAGACATTGAGGAAGAGGCATCAGCCTAATTTTCAAGCTCTCCTCATTGCTGAAAAATAAACTGATTTTGCTCAATTTCTGTGCGTATCTCATATACTTGTTTTCTGAGCCACTTAGCCATTTTACAGGTCTCATATAAGATTCCCTGAATTATGAGACATTGAGGAAGAGGCACATTTTCTCTGAGGACTTACTCTGAGTTTTATGCACATTTATTTCCCATGTGACCCTCAGCACAGTGAGTTAGGGGGTTTCCCATTTTACAGATGAGGAAACCGAAACCTACAGACTTAGGTCATGTGGCCGAGCACACAGAGCTGGGATTTACACCCAGGACTATCTGATTCCAAAGCTTGGGTTATTAACCACTAAGCAAGGCTTCTTTCTTCCTGGAAAACCTTGATACACCGAATGAGCAGTTCAAATCATTCTTGAAGGCTTTGCTCTTGCACCATAGCTGAATAAAGCCTATTATATTTCCTCTTGCTCTGTCTCTTGTCTCTCTTGGCTCTTCTTTATCCTGTCCCTTAACTTAGGGCATTCCAATTTAAATTAATTAATTTAATTATTTGATTGATTTAGGTTAATTCAATTTAAATTGAACACTTACTGATGTCAATGGCAAGAGATGCAGAGTTGAAGCCTGTGTTCTATCTTCTCAGTCTGTTGGAGGCAATACCTGCACGAATATCACTAACATGAACCTAAGTGTAAAGCTATAGTGTGCCTTGAGCCTTCAAGGAAGAGAGACTGGTTGGGAAAGAGTTCCTGGAGGAGGCCATAGTTGGAATGCCTTGAGCAGGTGTGGTAGGATTTCTGGGCTTAAAGATTGAAAAGAGCAAGTTCAGGTAGAAGAGTATATGAGTACAGAGGCCTTTATCCTCTCTTACGTCCAATTTCACTATTGTATGGAACTACTAGTTAATATACATGTTGTTATGTTTTCCCACTTCTGTTTCTCGCCTCAGTTTCCTGAGGGTGAGAATGCTGCCTTGCCTGGGCCTGCCAAACTCATAGCACCTAGCATTGCACTTCATTGGAGATGCCCCCAAATATTTTTGATCAATCAATTGCAAAACCTTTTTCCTTCATTAAAGAATAAAAGAGGTAAATACTTGATAAGCCAATCCTATTGATGCCCTAGTTACCTACTCAATTGTATGGGTTTTTGAGTGAAGACTCTGGGGAACTCTTATTGATGCCTGAGTCATCCCAGACATACTTTACTCCTAGTCTGGGGGCCCCAGAAGAAGAGCAAGCCTGTTACTAAAAGTTCTGAAGGCATTTTAGTGTAAGCTAAGCATGGCCCTGAAGCTCCCAGACTGGAGAGCGTCTCTCTACCTTAAGTAAGATCTGACCTTCTCAGGAAACCAGCCCAAGAACCAGCCTGATGTCCAGAGAATTCTGTAGGCTAATTAGAGAAAATGGAAGATCCATCTGGTTTCCCAGTGTTGAGCCATGGCTTGGAGCTGAATCAGCCCTGGACGGTAGAGCCTTTTTGGATGTGGTATTTGGCAACTCCTACGTTTTTAGAGAATTTGTTTCCTTTTCCAAGTATCCTTTCACATCCTTGTCCAAATTCTGCCCATGTGTCTCCCTGTCTGGAGATTATCTCTATGATAAGAATTTAATTAGCCTGTCTGTGCTACCTGTTCCTGTAGACCTTGAACAACTGCTTGGATAAACACTGGACTTGGTCATTAAAGAGTCTGAAGATAGGTTTTTATTTTTTTATTAGCAAAACTTAATTGTCAACCAGGAGATGTAACAGGCTTGCTCTACTTCTGCTTCCTCTTCATGGATTCCTTTCTTACACCTGGAGAATTTCCTGACGTTTCACCAGACTGAGGAGATTCCGAGTTCCACGGAGTGACAGAGATGGACACCTTGTCGCCAGTTCAGAAGCCACAGACTCTGAGAAACATGCTCAGGTCTCCTTTGTAACTGATTTGACATCTGCATTGAATATTGGTATTTTCCAACCATCTCCAACTAGCTTGCTTATTCTGAAAAAAAAAATTAGAAGTTTACATCTACTATAGTTTAAGTGCAGATGACTAAGGTTTGGTTGCTTTTTTAATCTCAAATCAGTAACCATGGAAGACTGGACTTATTGCATCTAAGATCTAGAACCCTGAAGTTGCTGGAAGCGCTGCTCATCACTCAACTCTCGTAGGTTTCCTGAGTCCTGCTCAGGGCCCTGCGTGCTAAGGAAAGGGCTGGCAGATCGCAGTGGGTGGGGTTTGCAGCTATGACTTTTTGCCTAGATTCTCTCTCTCTCTCCCTTCTTACAACCTCTCCCCACGTCCCAGGGAACATCAAGTTGTCGGACAGGGCAATACTAAGAAAGGGGGCTGAAGATCCTCCCAAACATAAAAGATTTCAAGATTCCAAGAGGAAACAAAATCCTTAAGTGTTACTGTGAAAAGGTTATACTCACCATGCTTGATTTGGTGTCTGGTAGTCATCTTAGATGCATTCATTTCTGGACTTTAAGTCTAATCCATTATTGTTATTAAATGAGCTAATACATGT
>NW_007734075.1:75528-89481 GCF_000696425.1 Galeopterus variegatus | reverse complement strand
AGGTGTTTGCAGACAGATTCCTGACCTGGGCTTTCAACACTGGAGGCTGCCTTCATTTTAACTTAAGAAATATCAAAAAATTCTTAAAATATGTCTTAATGTACTTAAAGCTAAAACTAAATACTTCTGTAGTCCTTCTAGGAGTGAGGAAGGAGAGGAGAGTTATGGCTCCACAAAAATTAGGAGAAAAGGGTAAACAGTTGGCTGGCAGGCAGCATGGTTAAGGAGTCATGGAGAATAAGTTCAAGGTGACACAAGTTTTATACGCAGAGATAAAGAACAGGCTGAGGAAAGTCACGGAGTCCCAGTTACTTAGGTTTAGCATTTTGGGTTCAGGGTTCATCGAACTGGGAATTCCAGACTTGTGATAGCAGTTCTAAAAAATCTGGATGACTGGCCACCTTCTTTATCCCAGAGGTCACTGTGATCTCAAGTTGCTGCTGACTATAGGGGAGATACTCGGCTTTGTTTATACACGGAGAGAAAGCTTCCTAAGATTGTGTAATGAACTGAGAAAGTGTTGTGAAACTGGCTGTTTTAAAGAGATAGTGATATGCGATGTCTGGTGTTGATCTTGAGGAAAAGTTGTGTCCTTCAAGCAGAGGATTCCAGGGCCTCTCCAAACCACACAAATCTGAGTGAAGAGATGTGTAATTCTTTCAATGACTTGGAACCCAAATATTTGTCCAGGTAGCAAGAAGGGGAGAGATTAGAATGTGACCTCAAGGCAGATGAAGGTATTTCACAGGAGTGCATAAAACAAGTTGACAGGTAGAATCACCCAGGAGCTGATCAGACATGAACCACTTTAGGAGGGAAAAAAGCAGTAGAATAAAGAGAGTCAGTCACAGGAAGAAAATGGGAGATTTTAGATGTCACAGGTAGAAAATGAGAGATTTTAGAACCCGCAAGTGAAGTCATAGATCTGTCTGTCAGGGAATAACCCAACCACACTCGTGTGGGACTGACACACCTATGGGGAGAGCGAGAGTCTCCCCCACAAATGGAAAGATTCACTCACCAGCTGGGCCTCTAAGCCAGCTGGATGCTTGCCATAGAGACTGGATTGCTATGGGCTAGTCCTAACTTTTCCCAACCAACTTCATCCTCACTTGAGCTCAAAGGGCTTCTCAGACTCCAGTAGCCACAGAAAATTGGGAGAAGTCCCCATGTGTAGGAACCGGGCACTCAACCTCTCATGCGTACAGCACCAGAGCCTTGTCAAATGAGAACAATCCCACAAGTCAGGAGTTCCTGGGGATGCCATATTTATGATGCACTCTGGGTTTGATGGCCCTGGGATGATGTGGCAGAATCTGTACCCACATTCCTGTGGCCCAGTTTTCATGCTCTGCTAATGGCATCCTCCCTCAGCTTTTTGCTCCTACCTTTCATTATCAGGTTTTGTGAGCAAAGCCTAGAAAATGCCATGGCTTCCTGGGCACGTGCATTAAATAGCAATTATAATGCATTCCTGGTTCAGTTCAAAACAGCAGGTGTCAATCTAACACCTACAATCTGTCAAGCGCTGGGCCAGGAGTGGTGGGGGTACAGGAATGAGCAGACAAGGCTTCTGCTGCAAGAGTTGAGACAAGAAGGAAGAGGAGGAGACAGAGGCCTGCTAGAGGGGGTAATAGAGATGCAGTCTGTCAAGCGCTGGGCCAGGAGTGGTGGGGGTACAGGAATGAGCAGACAAGGCTTCTGCTGCAGGAGTTGAGACAAGAAGGAAGAGGAGGAGACAGAGGCCTGCTAGAGGGGGTAATAGAGATGCAGATAAAGCTCAGTAGGGTCCAGAGGAGAGATTCATTCCATCTGGGGAGAGAGCCTGGGAAAGGCTCTCTGGAGGAGATGGCATTTTAACCAGGCTTTGAGGGCTGGGTAGGAGTGCATTAGGCAGAGATAGTGGCAAAAGGTTCTCCAAGAAGGGGGAATCTGTGTGAACAAGGGCACAAAAGCAAAAAAGTGTGGAGCCTCTTTAAGAAACAGTGAGGAGTTTGTCATGACTGGATATGCTGAGACTGAGGACATGCAGGCCGGTACCAGTTAGAGACGGGCAGGAAACAGATGGTACACTCTCCAAAAGGGTCTCGCTCAACAGAATTTAATCAAGGGACTATTTACAGAGTTAGGCAGAGATCAGGGAACCAGCAAGGGATGGTGAGGCACCCGGGGACTAATAACTGTCAGAAGCTATTAGCTCCCCTAGGCGTGAAGGGGCAGGGGAGGGGACAGTGTCACCATAGTCCAGAGAGGGCTGAGGCTGTGGCAGAGGGGCCGCATGGCAGGACGTATGGCCACAGAGAACCACAACCACTGCCAGAACCGTGGTGAGGCCAGGAGGGAGTGAGGAAGTACCCCAACCTCTCTGTCTTTTCACTCTTAAGATCTACAGCTAGTGCCTATCCTTGGCTAAACCCAGCCAAAACCAGAGGGCAAGGAACCCTTGATCAGCACTCAGAGCAGGACAAAGGAGGACAGAGCATGAATCTGGAGGGCAGAGAAAAACCAGCAAATGAGCCATATGGCATGGAGTGCCACACTAAAAGGTTTCCTCAGGACACCATTATCAAAAAGAAGTGTTGGAAAGACACACGGCCTAGGGATGATGGCAGAGAAATTATTTGGATGATGTCTGGTGATACTGGTGGCTGCTGCTTATGGCCATCGTGGGAAATAAGAGGTAGTAATGGCTCCCACAATCTCTGCACCTGTGTACCAGTATGGCCACTCTCCTGTCCTTTCCCTGTCCCACAGGCCCATCCCCTTGACCTCAGCGTCTAGAGGGCCTTGTCCCCGTATCAACCACATTCTTCCATGCAACAAGGCAGGTGTGGTTGGTGGAGGAGGCACCCAGAATACCAGTGACACCCTCTCTCTCCCCCCACCTATAATTTAGGACTCTTCTAATTGGGAGTGGCAGAAAATCTAGTTCAAACTGCCTTAAGCCAGAAAGGTGAGGGGTGAAGAATAGAATTTATGGCTCGGATAACTTAAGAGTTCAGAAATAGCACCTGGCTTCAAGTACAGCTGGATTCAGGGATTCGAACAATACTTTCCATAGCTGTTCTCTCTTTACGTAAAGTCTGCACTCCTGTGTAGTTTTCACTCTCAGGCAACACTTCCACAGGTGGTGAGATAGCTATCAGCACAGTTCAAGATTTCCTTTTTCCAGTTCCAGACCCAGCAGCAAAGAGAGGGTCTGATCCCTGTTGATTCAAACCTCATAACTGGGCCTAACTGGGTCATAAACCCCATTCCTCTTGGGACTGAAGGAATGTGACGATCTGGTTGGCCAGACTGAAGTCACTCCCTCATCCTACCTTGTTCCTGCAAACTTCTGAGCTAAAGACAGGTTGAGCTTCACCTGAAGCAGACTGAGAGTTGGGAGGCTTGCTGTTAGCAGCAGGGACAATGGATATTGGGGGGCAATGACAGCCAACGTCCTGCCTCTCATCTGTAGTATTCCTGAGCTGTTTCCTGTAAGCCTTCGGTACACACTTACAGGTTAAATTTTATTGAATTCATAGTGTTACAGAAGCCTTCGAAGTTGTTTAGTTATTAACCACAGAGTTTGAAATTGATTAAATTTAGACAGAAATCACTTTAAAACTGGAGAAAGGGTGTCTGAGTACTTTCAGGCTGCTGTAACATAATACATAGACTGGATGGCTTATAAACAACAGTAATTTATCTCTCACAGTTCTGGAGGCTGGGAAGACCAAGATCAAAGTGCTGGCAGATTGATATCTATTGAGGGGCTGCTTTCTGGTTCAGAGATGGTGCCTTCTAGCTGTGTCCTCACATGGTGGAAGAAGCAAGGCGGCTTTCTGGAGCCTCTTATAAGAACACTCACTAGTCCCACCCATGAGGGCTCCACCTTCCTGACCAAATCACCTCTCAAAAGCCCTGCCTTCTAATACGATCACATTGGTGATTAGGTTTCAACATATAAATTTGGATGGCAGGGGAAGCAAACATTCAGTCCGTAGTTGAGGAGAAGAAAAATTAAGCCAGGACCACAGTTGAAGTTTGTCTTTAAACTCTTAAGAATTCTATTAAAAAACAAACAAACCCTATAGCTAATGTTATATTTAAGGGTTAAAGCCTGACTCTTTCCCTCTAAGAGCAGGAATAAGGCAAGGATGTCCACTCTCACCACTTCTATTCAATGTCTCACTGGAAGTTTTAGCCAGTGCAGTAAAGCAAGAAGAAGAAGTAAAAGGCATGGATTAGAAAGAAAGGAATAATTCTGTCCCTATACACAGATGGCATGATTTTCTACATAGGAAATCTCAGAAATCTACAAAATAATTCCTAGAACTAATAAGTGATATTAGCAGGGTTGCAGGATACAAAGTTTTTTTTTTTTTTTTTCCTTTTTGTCTTTTTTCGTGTCCGGCAACGGATCGCAACCCTCAGTGTTGCACCCGCACCTCGCTCAGCCAGTGAGTGGGAACGGGTCTGTATGTGGGATCCGAACCCTCGGCGGGAGCGCCGCTGCACTCCCAAGCAGTGCACTGAAGCAGTGTGCCACCGGGCCGGCCCAGAATACAAAGTTAACACACAAAAATCATTTGGTTTTTCTGTATACTAACAATGTACAATTGGAAATGGAAATTTCAAAATATTATATATAATAGCTCCAAAAGTAAAAGATTAGGTATATAACTAAGTATATATAGGATCTGTAGGCTGAAACTTATAAAACACTGATGAAAGAAATCAGAAAAGACCTAGATAAATGGAGAGACATACTTGTTCACTGCTTAGAAAACTCAACCCAATAATGATGTTAATTCTCAAATCAATTTATAGATTTAATGTAATTTCTGATCAAAATCCCAGAAGAATTCTTTGTAGATAAGTCAGACAAACTGATTCTAAGATTTATATGGGAAGACAAAGGAACTAGAATAGTTAAAACAGTTTTTAAAAAGAAGAAAATTAGAGGAATGACACTGTCTTATTTTAAGACAGTAATCAAGACAGTGCAGTATTGCTGAAGACCAGTGCAGGAGAATAGGAATCCTAGAGACAGACCCACACAAATATGCCCAATCAAGTTTTGACAAAGGTGCAAAAACTATTCAAAGAAGAAAGGACAGCCTTTTCAACAAACAATATTGGAACAACTGGACGTCACATGCAAAAAAACTGAACCTCGACCTAAACATCACATTTTAGTACAAAATTAACTACAAATATTATTAACTACAAATATTTTCAATATTCAATAAAGTAAAAATATTCAATAAAATAAAAATATTCAAAAGGTCATAGAAAGATCCACATTATCTTTCAATCCTATTTTTCCATGAAATTTTTGAAGTACCCTCATAAAACTTGTAGAAGAAAACTTAGGAGAAAAGTCTTCATGACCTTCAGTTAAGCAAAGAGATCTCAGACATTACACCAAAGCACAATTGAAAGCACAATTCAGAAAGAAAAAAAATGATAAATTGTACTTTATAAAATATAAAAACTTTTGCTTTACAAAAGATGCAAATAGAGAATGAAGAAACAAGCTATAGACTGGGAGAAAGTAATTGCAGACCACATATCCAACACATCTGAACTAGTATGCAGAATATAGAAAGAACTTTCAAAACTCAGTATTAAGCAAACAACCTGTCTTTAAAAATAGGCAAAAGATTTGAACAGACTCTTCCCCAAAGAAGATACAGTAGTCCTCCCTTTATCCACGAGGGATACGTTCCAAGACCTCCCAGTGGATGCCTGAAAATGTGGATGGTACTGAACATTATATATACTATATTTTTTCCTATACATACATGTAAGCAAACAACCTGTCTTTAAAAATAGGCAAAAGATTTGAACAGACTCTTCCCCAAAGAAGATGCAGTAGTCCTCCCTTTATCCACGAGGGATACATTCCAAGACCTCCCAGTGGATGCCTGAAAATGTGGATGGTACTGAACATTATATATACTATATTTTTTCCTATACATACATGCCTATGGTAAAGTTTAATTTATAAATTAGGCACAGTAAGAGATTAAACAGTAATTAATAATAAAATAGAACAACTACGACAATATGCCGGCATCACTATTGTTTTGCTTCGGGGACATTTATTAAGTAAAATAAGGGTTACTTGAACACAAGCACTGCCATACCACAGCAGGTGATCTGATAACAGAAACAGCTACTCAGTGACCAACAACAGAGGAGTGTCTAGTAATTAATAATAAAATAGAACAACTACGACAATATGCCGGCATCACTATTGTTTTGCTTCAGGGACATTTATTAAGTAAAATAAGGGTTACTTGAACACAAGCACTGCCATACCACAGCAGGTGATCTGATAACAGAAACAGCTACTCAGTGACCAACAACAGAGGAGTGTCTACAGTGTGGATCTGCTGGACAAAGGGATGATTCACGTCCCCGGCGAGACAGAGTGGGATGGCAAAAGATTTCATCACCCTACTCATTTAAAACATGAATTGTTTATTTCTGGAGTTTTTCTTTGAACATTTTTGGACTGCAGTTGACTGCAGGTAGCTGATACTATGGAAAGTGAAACTTGTGGATAAAGGGGACCTTGTGTACATCAATGGCACATAAACATGAAAGAGACAGAGTGGGATGGCAAAAGATTTCATCACCCTACTCAGAACAGCACACCATTTAAAACATGAATTGTTGGGCCGGCCCGGTGGCGCACTGGATAGTGCGCCGCTTGGGAAGCGCGGCGGCGCTCCCGCCCGAGGGTTCGGATCCCACATACAGACCAGTTCCCGCTCACTGGCTGAGCGCGGTGCGGCCTGTCTCAAAAAAAAAAAAAAGGAATCATTTTCCCCTTAACTCTACCTCTGCTTTCTTTCTTTTTTTTTTTTTTTTGAGACAGGCCGCACCGCGCTCAGCCAGTGAGTGCACCGGCCATACCTATATAGGATCCGAACCCGCGGCAGGAGTGCAGCAAACGAGTGCGCCACGGGCTCGGCCCAGTAAATGATTCTTAGGGGGATGCAAAAGGGCCAGAGAACGTACGATGGCCTGGGACAAAGTCTGTTTGGACATTGTCTGCTCTGACAATGACTGGTAAATGATTTTCTTTAAAATATTTAGTGGGACTGAAATAGAAGACAATGATCTGTGACAAAAGTTAGTATGGGTGTGTTGACAGACTCCAGTCTTCCTTCCTGTAATAGGAGTTAAGTTAATGAAAACTCAGGGAAAGGACCAGAGATAATTGTCTTCTTTGGAGAGTGGCAGAGAAATGAAGTGTGTGGGGGGGTGGGGGGGGTGGGGGGGATCAGAGAGACTTTAAGGCTGCTTCTTTATTCTAGTATGTCAGTGCACCATATATTGGGATAACAGCTTTCTGCACCCCAACATGATCTGTATTTCATGGTGAGGAATTTCTGCTTTCTGATGTGTTCTCATTTCTGCAAAGAAAAAGCCTCCAGTGGCCTGCTACTGCCCTAATTCCCACTGAGGATATCTGATCTAATTGTTTTGGGTACTGTTGGGTGTGGAAGGTTCAGGAACTTAACTCCACATCTGCAGGGCCAGCCAGGGCCTGCCTGGTCACCTGTCCCGGGGACACACAAGTCACATGGATCATGGAGGAGGTTGAGAAGGCTTTCCAAACACCCTTGAGCTGAGTTTTGAAGTAGCTGAATTGGTCAACAGGTAAATGGAAGAGCAGAGGGAGAAATGAGCAAAGGCTCAGAGACATGGGCCTGGGGCAGACCTGCAACAGCAGGGGTATTGCTGGGGCTGGGGCCGGGCTGGACCACGGGGCTTGCAGCCACCCTGTGGTAGGGAAACACTGAAGGGCTTTAAACAGGAGAGTGACGAGGCCAGATTTGCATCTTGAAAAGAGAGTTCTGGCTTTGGTTTGCAGACTTTATTGGTGGAGACAATGCTGGAGGCAGGAACAGCTTTAATAAGTTAATGAAATAGTTTTTGTGAGAAATGAGGTAGACTTGAACCAAGGCGGTATCAGTAAGGATGGGAGGGACAGAGACGGATTTGAGAGTTATTTGGCCAGTAGAATCAGCAGAGCATGGTATGTGGCACAGGACACAGAGTCATTGAGAATGTCTCCAAGGTGTACGTACCACTTTGGACCCACACGCTCCCTCATCTCAGCATAACCATCACTTATTTCCTGCGGGGCCTTGGGCAACTTACTTCACTTGCTTGTGCCCCAGTTTCTCACCTGAAAATTAAGTTACCTCATAGAGTTGTTGTGAAGCTCAGAGTTAATTATGCTTAGCCCTGTGCCTGGTACTTGGGGTAGGCCCTGAAAAAATGTTTGCAAGTAACACAATTTAGAGATATCTATTTTTATGTAACCATTCACCCCAAATTTAGTAGCTTAAAAGAACAATGATCACATTATTATAGCTCACGATTCTGAGGATTGACTGGGCTCAGCTAGACAAATCTCACTGGAGGTCTCTTTTTCAATGGCAAGGGAGCTGGTGGCTGGGGCTGGGATCATCTAAAGGCCCGTCACTCACTTGTCTGCTGCCTGGGCTGATAAGACTCAAGCAGCTGGGGCTCCTTATCCCCTCTCTCCCTGTCTGTCTGTCTCCCTCTCTCTCTGATTTTCCTAGGTGTTCTCTCCAACAAGGCAGCTGCAGGGTAGCTGGACTTGCATGATGCCCCAGTGCTCAATGTGACTGTCCCAAGAATAGAAACCAACAGGAGCTGGCTCTTTGCAGCCTAGCGTCAGACTCCACGCAGCCTCTGCATTCTGCCTGTCCAGGCAGTCACAAAGGCCCAACCAAGCTCAAGGGAAGGGGACAGAGACTGCCTCACCTGATGGGAGGAGTACTGAATATTCTGTAGATCTATTTTTAAACCACCAAGGAACCCAGGATGGAAAGTCTGTGATTTTCTAGGGGAAGGAAAGATAAGTGTGTTTTTCCCATGTTGGGTCCCATGTTGAGGTATACAGTACATCCAGGTAGGGATTCCCAGAAGGCAATTGTTTATTGAGTTTGGCACTTGGGAGACAGAACGAGGCAGGAGACAGAGGTGGGAATTGAAGCTATAAGCGCAGATAGGATCATGCTGGGAGAGTGTACAGCCCAAGAAGAGGGTGACAGACCATATCCTTTGGGAACACCAACATCAGTATGGAGGGGAATGTCAAAAGGTGAAGCAATGAGAGCCGACTCAGCCTGGCTGAGTTCCTCGACATCCACCTGGTTTCACCCCTAGAGTGCTGTAGTCTCTGGGTCTCAGCATCCTCTTGGCAAAAGAAAAGTCATCTTTCCAGCAGGACCAGACCCTAGGTTTCCCAGATCAAGGGTCTTCTCCCACCTCTCTGCCCAGCTGCTGATAGTCAGAATCACCTACGCTCCCTCCAAGGCCAGGCTGTGTCGTGCAGGGAGTGTGGGGTTCTCACTGCTTCTGTCCTGTATGTTTCCAGTATGGGATGAGGAATCAGATCCTCTATGCTTCTCCCAGACAGGTGTGTTTTCCCTGTCTTTGAACAAGTCGTTAGGAAAGTTCCTCCTCTCCAGCCACTTGAAAATGTCCTTCTGAATTCAAGCTACATCCCGATAACTCGCCTTCTGTTCCACATCCTTTTAGAGAACCACGTTGGTACCAGGGCTAGCCTGGGTCCTCTTTCCTGGGTTGCCACAAGGAAAGAGGAAGTGACCTGCAATTCTGTGAAAGAGGCAGGTTCCAAAACTGGTGTGTCTGACTTCAGAGCTGAGCTCTTTACCCTAGGCATCCCTCCAAAAGACGCCGTGCAAACTTACCCTGAACTGGGTACAATCCACACCTGCTGGTTCCTGACAGATTGAGCTCAAGTATGGTGGGTTTCATTTGAGCTAGCAGTTGAAATAAAACAGGGCTTGCAGTGGGGACATGGCAGAGTCAGAATGGCTTCATTCGACCTCCTTTTCTCTCTGGGAAACAAGATGAATTAACAAACTGGTCCATACTCCCTCTTACCCAAACTCTGAAATAAACCACCCTCACCATCTCACCAAACCTTTCCTTGACCCAAGTCATGGATCTGGGATTCTTACTCTTTGTCCTTCAATCCCTCCCTCTCCTGATGAAGCACCTTTTCCATCCTCCAATCCAGGGCATTCACTTCCCTGCCGGTGAACAGCCTCTTCACTGCCTGATCTCCCTATTCTAATCCATCCTGCATGCCTCAACCAGTTTTATTTCCAGTCTAGGCTGGCCTTCATGCAAACACGTTCAAGGACTACGCATTGTTTCTACTAGCTAATCTTTGTGTGTGACTTCATAGTTTAACACATGGTGTCTCTCATTTAATCCTCACAATGAGCCGCTTTATACATAAGGGAACAAAGAGTCAGAGAAGTGTAAATTCTCCTCCCTGGCGTTCAAGGCCTTTCATCGTGTGCCCCAACCTGTGTTTCTAGTCTCAGTTCCTCTAAACCATCCCTCAAGCACCAGCCGAACTATTGACTGAACTCTTTTCACCTCTTTATGGGAGGAACAGAATTTTGGGGTCAGACCTAGGTCTTCAGGCTGGCTGTGTGACCTTGGGCAAGTTTCCTAACCTCTCGCAGTATTTCCTTATCTGTAAAATTACAGGCTTGTTAGATTAGACAGTTAAATAAAACAGTGTATTGTAAAAGTGTTTAGAACAGTAGACACTTGAGACATGTTAGTTTCTTCTACCCCCAACCCCTCTGTCCTTGGGCCTTCTCCCCACTTTCTTGCCTCCTCAATATACCTGCCTGCTGAATTTCTGTTCTCACATAGAAGATGCACCTGGAATTCTGCTTTTCTTAATCCCACCTAATGGCAATTTCAAGGGTAGCCTTGAACTCCTACAACTTTGGGGTGGCCTCTCCTACAGACTAGCAGGTTCTTTTGTCTATTATTGTGTGTATGTCCGTCCTGCCTACTAGAATGTAAGTTCTTGGTGGCAGGAGCAGCGTCCTCTCCTGGGCCTCACCATAGAGCACTTGTGTGGTGCTGGCACAAAGAAATTGCTCGTAACCTTTCGACCTCTTCCTGCCATATTTCTAAGACTGGTGTTTGCATAAGTGTTTATTAGTTTGAAGACAATTATGAGCTGTGCTAAAATAAAACTTGGGTTTCTGCCTGCTCTAAGTAGAAGTTTTTGTTCAATTCTCCACTGGGACTGTGTCTTTAGGCCCTCAAATTTTATACTGTGTCTCTATAATTTGAATGATCTTCAAGGAAATGGGAACAAATAAGAATAAATACATTCTAAAATAAGAATAATGCATGACATCAGTTTAGATCACAGAGTGCTTCTTACATACACTTTCTCATTTGGTTCTCACGACATTCTTGAGGTACTTTCATTGAGGTTTTTAGATGAAGCAACCAAAAAGCAAAAGGATTAAATGACCTAGCTAAGTATGTGGTAGAAATGGGATTAGAATCCAGATTCTTGACTCCTCTTTTCATTATCTGATCCCACACAGTTTTGACTTACACCATGGTATAAGTTAATTATGAAAGCTCTGTTCTCTCCACTTATGCTGCTATTATTATCATCTATTGTTATTATTCAATGATAGCTAACACTTACTGAGCGTGCCTGCAGGCCAGGGGCAGGGCTGAGTCCTCTGCATCAGTTATTTCACTTAATGCTCATGACAGCCATGTGACACAGGTACTCTTTATTTTATCCCTTTTTAATTGGTGAGTATAGTAAGGCATAGAGGGGTTGAGTAGCTTACTTAAGTTTGCACTGCTAGTAATTGGTAGAGCAAACTTAACTCTGGATGACTCATGGCAATTTCTGCCATGTCTTACATCTTCACCTAGATTGTAAATCATGTAGGGACCAGGCCCACATATCCTCCACAGATCTTAGCAAAATGGTTGTATGCAACAGGTATGCAAGTCATTTATTAATGACATGATTTTTTCTAGACCGTTAGTTTTGATTTTTCTTTTCCTCCAGGGATTTTCAGATCATACTGTTCTCAGAATAATCCTGATTCATTTTTATACACTGTAATTGAAAATTAAGCTCTCAAACCATCTCCTTTGCTAATTTTGAACCACAGTCTGTAATCACAACTTTTCTTTAAGTTGATCATCTTCTTTTGAGCTGTTAATAAACATGTTTGGATTCATTTGGCTTTTCAAATTGTTATTTCCAGATGGTGAGACTTTCAGATCTGATAAGCTCACACACCTCCTACCAAGGGGAAGTTTTGAACAAAATGCCCTATCTTTGGCAGTCTTTGTGCTGATAGTATGATGATTAAAAGAAAAAGGAAGTTTTTCTATGTTGTTATCATTATCTCCCATCCCATGAAAAAGTCATGAGATTGTCAACCAGTCAAAATGGAAATGAATAATATTTATTATTTTGGTCTACCTTTCTTTTCTTCCCATTTTGTAAATCAATTGAGTTTATTTACTTTCTGTCTCTGGATTTGCCTATTCTGGACATGTCATACAAATGGAATCATATAATATGTGGCCTTTTGTGTCTGGCTTCTTTTGCTTAGCATAATGTTTTCAAAGTTCATCCATGCCATAGAATGTATCAGTACTTTATTCCTTTATATAGCTGAATAATATCCCATTGGGTGAACACACATTTTGTTTATCCAATAATATTATATTTATTTATATTAAGATTATTTTCACTTTTTGGCTGTTACAAATAATTTTGCTGTGAACATTTTGTGTACATTCCACCTCTAGACCTAACAGATCCTTGGACATAGTAAATATTTGCAGAATTTAATTAGGTTATTGAATCACAATGAAAATTGTTTTACAAGACACCAAAAAGTTTTAAAATGCCTTTTCTTCTAGTACTACGAAGATCCTGAGATTTTTATTTGAGTGTATCAGGTGGTACAGAGATTAGAAACATTACATTTAGGGCATTTCATGAATCCTTTCTGTATCATAATTTTAACTCTAAAATTTTTTTTAGTTATTGAATAAAAGTAAATATTTCTCTACCAAAATAAATGCAGTAGTCTAAGGGAAGATCTTTGTAAATTTATTCACACTGAAAATATTTTACCTTAATTTCTCCCCTCAACTCCTGACTACTGCTTTTGAGCTTTGTGACCATGACTTACCTGTCAGAGCCACAATGTTTTGAGGATTTAATGAGAAAATCTAAAAGGAGTATATGGCCATAATAACAGATAACATTGATTACCAATACTTACTATATGTATTCTTTTTATGCTAAGCATTTTACATGTAGTCTCATTTTTAAACTTCCTAATGACTCTATGATGTTGATATTTTATTATGCTCATTGTTACAGATGAGGAAACAGAGGTACAGGAAGCAGGATAGGTATACTGCCTAAAATTGCATAGATAATAAAGTGTTGAGGCCAAGATTTGAACACAGTCTGACTATAGAGCGTGCCTGCTAAAGAGTTGCTGCTGAATTATTTTCTTCCCTCAAAATGTTCTGTGATTTAACATGCCTTATTTCATCATGTAGATTAAAGGTCCTCTGATTATGCATTACCTTCATCTGTATTTCCCCATTTGCAAATGTGTTGCAAGAATTAGTTGATCTGTAAATGATTGTTGACTAATTGATTCCATGAGCTTACATGGGAGTATTTGGAAAAGCAATAATTGCTTTAACATAACAAGTCCTTAATACAGCCAGAACTTTCCTATGTATTGTGGAACTCTCAATTTTAATCTTCACTGACTATCCATCTTAAGATGAACATATTGGAAAGGGTAAGGAATGAATAATGATGGTGGTATAATATGGTGATTGAGCTAATTGGATGAATTTGTCTACATCTCAAACACATAGAAATATAACACTCCCCTCCAAATTAATATAGATCCAATCCAAACTCAGAAGAAATAAAGGAAGGGGCCGGCCCGGTGGCGCACTGGATAGTGCGCCACTTGGGAAGCGCGGCGGCGCTCCCGCCTGAGGGTTCTGATCCCACATACAGACCGGTTCCCGCTCACTGGCTGAGCGAGGCGCGGG
>NW_007734075.1:48320-74684 GCF_000696425.1 Galeopterus variegatus | reverse complement strand
ACGGAAAAAAAAAAAAAAAAAAAAAAAAAAAAAAAAAAAAGAGGAAATAAAGGAAAATCCCCATGTGCCAGGAATGAAAAAGGGAATTCAAAGTAAGAAGTGTAAACAAGAGCTGATGCTAAGGACTAATCCAGTTATAGTCCTTAATGATGGAAGCAGGGGTTTTAATATCCACAGGGGGAAAAGAAATAAGTTCTTGGCCCATGTGAGTGAAGGAGCTAGAATCAGGCCTCTGCAGAAAGCCCAGAACCACATTACTTGGCCCTGTCCTTGGGGAAAAAAATTCTACCCAGTGACTCAGGAAATCTTCGAGAAAGCTTGTTATCTGCCCATGGCTAAGAATAAGGAGGCCAATGGTGCCTATGAGAAAATTACACTTCCATGGGTACGTAATCTAAATTTATACCACCATGTAATGCTGACTTTCTAAGCTGAAAAACTAATATGAAAAGTGTCCTGGAGGCCAGGAGAAACAAGTAGCCTCAAAGGACACTTTTATAACTCACAGAAAAAAAGAAAAAAGCTAAGCCCCTTTCCAAAAGGTAAGCCTAACATCAAAAATTACAAATCACACAGAAAAGGACACAGTAGGAGAATACTTGTCCCCCAAACTGGAGATAATAGAACTATCTGAAAGAATACATACTAAATATGCTTAAAATGGTTAAAGGAAAGCAAGTGGAAGAGAAGGTAGAAAACAGAAAAATGATAATGTGAAAAGGATACTAATAACATCTAGAAATGAAACTTAGAGTGAGTGGAATTAAAAACTCAGTGGGTGAATTCAACATCCAGTAAATACAGCTGAAGTAAGGATTGGTAATCTGCAAGATAAGTCCAAGAAAATTAGTCAAAATGCATCAGAGACATGAAAAGAAGGAATATAAAAAGCTCCCGAGTCCCCCCCTCTTACATTTGGATACTGAAAAGCATATTTCTAAAGAATTTACAGTTCAAGAAGAAATCACAGTAGAAGTAGAAAACATTTAGAACTAAACAACAGTGAAAATACTATGTAATAATTCATGGGAGATCAGAAATTAGAATCTTAAATGCATATATTGAAAAAAATACAAAGCTAATAAGAAATCAACTCAAAAAGTTAGAAAAAGAACAGGATAAACCTAAAAATAATTAGAAGGCAATAAATCATTAGATAAGAACAGGATTTAATAATGTAGGGGGAAAAAACAGAAAATGTGTGTAATACTGAACAGCACTTAGAAAGAGTGAATTAGATCTACTTGTATTTATAATAATAAATCTCAAAAACATAATGAAAAAATCACAAAAATAAAAGGAGTGTTGCAAGAGAATACATCCAGATTGATAACATGTGAGTCTGATTTTCGAACTCAAACAGCTAATACATTTTAATGGATAGAAATGTATGTAGTATATGTAGGAAAACATGGATAATAAATAGGCTCAAAATAGTGATTATCTCTGAAGAGGGAAAGAGAGAATGGAATTGGGGGGAGATACAATGGACCCTTATCCACAATGATTTACTTGGAAACAAAGACCTGTAGCAAATTTGATAAAATACTAAAGATATGTTCAGAGTGGGTGGTGGATTATGCATGTTTTAATCTTTTTTACTTTTCCTTGAAATATTTTAGAATAACACTTTTTCAAAGAGTCAATAATTCGGATTCTGTACATGGAATAGAATTCTAACAAAATTGCTATAAAGAACCACAGCTAATGCCAATGTTGCATGAGGTTTTTACTCTGTCATTAGGTTGAGGAGGAGATGTAAGGTAGATGAGACAGGAAGAATTCTCAGGTGGGCCCCAAGATTCCCACACCTTGGCATATACACCCTGTGTAGTCCCTTTCCCTTAACTGTAAATATGATGGGATTTTACTTCTGTAATTAGGTTCTATTCTGTAGCAAAGATGACAGGATTTTGAAAATGTAATTAGGGTCCCTCATCAGCTGATATTGAGTTCATCAAAATGAAGATTATCCTGAGTAGTCCTGGCTTGATTAGGTGAAAGCCCTTAAAAGAGAGACTGGGCCCATCCTGAAGACATTCTTCTCTGACTCTGAAGAGGTAAGTGCCATGTTGTGAGAGGGCCACATGGCAAGGAATGGTGGGGACCTCTAGGAACTGAGAGCAGCCCCCAGCTAATAGCCAGTATGAAATCAGGGACCTCAGTCCTGCAACCACAAGGATGTGAATCCTGCAAACAACCACATGAGCTTGGAAGAGACCACTAAGCTCCAAAAAGGAATGCAGCCTGGTTGCCACCTGATTACAGCCTTGTGAGACCCTGAGCAGAAGACCCAGCAAAGCTGTGCCTCGGGAGCTTGGAAGAGACCACTAAGCTCCAAAAAGGAATGCAGCCTGGTTGCCACCTGATTACAGTCTTGTGAGACCCTGAGCAGAAGACCCAGCAAAGCTGTGCCTCGGCTCGTGAGCCATGGAAATTTTGAGATAATGCATGTGTGTTATTTTAGGCTAGTAAATTTTTGTTGATTTGTTACATAGCAATAGGAAACTAATACAGTAGATACACTGTTGTATGAAAGCGTTTTGTAAATTGTGACATGCTCTATAAACAAGCAGTGTTGGTTTGCTTATGACATTGATTATTCATATTTTATCTGAGCCTCTGTGATCAATAAACTAGAATATTACAGTGTACTACATTTACTTTCTTACTATAGCTTCTCTTGGAACACAATATTGATTGAGGTCATCAAACAAGGCTCTCATTTTACATAAAATTCTCGCAGATGGTCTACAGAAATTGTTTCTAAGCTCATGTAAGAAAAATGACAGCACCCATTCAACATTCTGTGTGAGTCTCTCTGTCCTTAGGAGGATAGAGTTTTGAGATTATTTTGTGGTAGTTGTTGGTTTTGAAGCCATTCTGCAGAGCTCATCTCCCTGAATGAATAGATACTCTGGATATCAATCATTGCAAAGTGGTGAGCCCACTGAAAAGAGGTAGGAATTTGATTCATTGATCTTTTGTATCATTTTTTGGATCTCAGCTTCATTTGGTTCTGCTCTGACCTTAATTCTTTCTTTCCATCCACTAATTTTGTGGTTGGATTGTTCTTGTTTTTCTAGTTCTTTGAGGTGTAGTGTTAGGGTGTTTATTTGAAATCTTTCTTTTCTTTTGATGTAAGCATTTATTGCAATAATCTTTCCTCTTAGTACTGTTTTTGCAGTGTCCTATAGGTTTGGCATGATGTATCTTTACTTTTGTTAGTTTCTTTTTTTTTTTGTCCTTTTTTTTGTGTGACCAGCCGCACCGCGCTCAGCCAGTGAGCGCATTGCACCGGCCATCACTATATAGGATCCGAACCCGCGGTGGGAGCGCTGCTGCACTCCCAGTGCCACACTCTCCCGAGTGTGCCACAGGCTCGGCCTGTACTTTTGTTAGTTTCAAGAAATTTTTTTATTTCCTTTTAATTTCTTCTTGGACCCATAGGTTGTTCAGGAGCATCTTGTTTAATTATCATATGTTTGTATAGTTTCAGAGGTTCATTTGTTATTGATTTCTAGTTTGAATCCATTGTGATGTGAAAAGATACTGGAAATGATTTCAATTTTTTAAAAAAATTTGTTGAGAGTGGATTTGTGACCTAACATATGGTCTATCCTGGAGACTGTTCCCTGTGCTGATGAGAAGAATTTATATTTTGTAGTTGTTGGATGAAATGTTCTGTAGATGTCTGCCAAGTCCAGTTAGTCCAAAGTGTATTTTAAGTCCTGTGTTTCTCTGTTGATTTGTTGCCTAGATGATCAGTCCAGTGCTGAGAGAGAGGTGTTCAGTCCCCTACTATTATCATACTGGGGTCTATCTCCTTCTTCAGGCCTAATAGTGTTTGCTTTATATATCTGGTTGCTCCAGTGTTGGGTGCATATATATTTATGATTGTTGTGTCTTCTTGCTTGATGGATCCCTTATCATTATATAGTGGCCCTTGTTGTCTCTTTTTATGGTTTTTGGTGTAAAGTCTATTTTATTCAATATAACAATATAGTTTATTCAATATACTCCTGCTTGTTCTTGCATTCCATTTATGTGGTGTATCTTCTTCCATCCCTTCATTATTTGTCTGTGTGTGTCTTTACAAGTGAGGTGAGTCTCTCTTGAAGACAGCATGTAGTTTGGTCTACCTTTTTAATCCAATCAATCAGTCTGTGTCTTTTGAGTGGTGTATTAGTCTGTTTTGTGTTGCTGTAACAGAACTACCTGAGACTGGGTAATTTATAAAGAACAGAGGTTTATTTGGCTTACGATTCTGGGACAGCTGCATCTGGCACGGGCCTCAGCCTGCTTCTACTCATGGCAGAAAGCAGCAGGCAGCTTGGTGAGTATGAGGAGATCACATGGCAAGAGGCAGTGAGAGAGAGAGAGAGGAGGTGCCAGGGTCTATGAACAACAAGCTCTTGAAGGAACTAATAGAGTGAGAACTCACTCATTAATCCCCCCCCCCCAGGGAGAGCATTAATCCATTCATGAGGGATCCACCCCTATGACTCAATCAGTTTCCAACACTGCCACATTGGGGATCAAATTTCCACATGAGTTTTGGATGGGACACACATACAAACTTTATCACGTAGGGAGTTTAATCCATTTACATTTTTAATCCATTGATATTAAAAGTTATTGTCATACTCCTGGCTTTTTATCAATTTTTGTTTGGATGTTTTAAATATCTTTTGTTCCTTTCTTCTCCTTTTATTGCTTATCTTTGATGTTTATTGGTTTTTTGAAGTGGTAAGATTTAGTTTCTTTCTTTTTCTCATTTGCATTTTTGCTCTACTGGTAGGTTTTGTTCTTTCTTGACAGCTTGGTAGTGGTTAATATTTTTCAGATTCCAGATACAGGACTACCTTGAAGATTTCTTGCAGGGCTGGTCATGTGGTAGTGAACTCCTGCAGTTTTTGTTTCTTTGGAAAATATGCGATTTCTCTTTCATTTTTTAAGGATAGCCTTGCTGGGTATAGTATTCTTGGCTGGAAGTTTTTTCTTTTAGTATTTTGAATATATCATCCCATTTTCTTCTGACCTGTAGAGTTCCTGTTGAGAAATCTGCTGTTAGTCTGATAGGGCCTCCCTTATAGGCGACTTGATGCTTTTTCTTGCTGCTTTTAGGATTCTCTTTGTCTTTGAGCTTTGCCAGTTTATCTATAATGTGCCTCAGAGAGGATCTTTTTGGGTTGAACTTGTTTGGGGATCTTTGGGCCTCCTGGATCTGAAGGTCCATATCTCTTCCTACCTGGGAAGTTTTCAGTTATTATATCATGGGATAGATTTTCAATACCTTTTCCTTTCTCCTCCCCTTCTGGAACACCCATGATTCAGGAGTTTGTGTGCTTAAGGTTGTCTGCTAGCTCCCTTAGATTTTCTTTATTTTTTAAAGTTCTTTTTTCCTTTGTTTTTTGTTCACCAGGGTTATTTTGAAAAGACTATTTTAAAGATCAGAAATGTTTTCTTCTGCTTGTTCTATCCTGCTGCTTAAGCCTCTCGGTTCTGTTTTTTAATTCGTTGAAAGAATCTGTCAGTTCCATGAGTTCTGCTACATTCTTTTTTAAGGTATTCATCTCTTTGTAAATTTCCTACTTCATATCCTGGATTTTTTTTCTTGTTTCATTATGTTGTCTAACTGAGGCTTCTCATATCTCATTGAGTTTCCTTAAGATAGTTGCTTGAAATTCCTTTTCAGTCATTTCAAGGGTTTCCTGCCCTTTAGGATCTGGTATTTGAGAATTATTGTATTCTTTTGGTAGTGTCATATTTTCTTGGATATTCATATTTCTAATATCTCTATGTTGATGTCTCATCATTTGGTAGAGCTGTTGCCTCCTCTATTACTCTGGAGTGGCTTTGAAGAGAGAGACTTCCTCTTCTTATTCCAGTCTCTGCTTGTGACTCTCCTTGTATCAATGCAGTTGAGTGGCTGGTGGGCTGCCTGCATGGTGGCTGTGGCTTCTGTTGTGGCAACAAGCCACTTTTGCAGCAGCCATGGCTGTGGTAGTGGCTGTGGTGGGCCACTTGTGTGGAAGTGGTGTTTTTTGCCTTCTCCTACCTTCTTCCAGGCTGAGGATGCTGCCCACAGCTCCTGCCTAGGGCCCTGCTTGTGCTCCTGCCTTCTGCCAGGGAGGGCATGCAGTTCCTGCCTAGGACCACATGTGTGTTCCTGTCTTATCTCAGACGGGGTGGGGTGTGCTTCCCACAGTTCCTGCCTAGGCCCCCATACGTGATCCTGCCTCCTGCTGGGCAGTGGGGGCCACCCATAGCTCCGGTATAAGGCCCCATTTGAGAAGTAGGAATTTGAACTTGAACTTTAGAACATGAAAGAAATGAAACTCTTTCTGGAGTAAGACCGGCATCATCACATCAGGAGACTTTCCTATCAGGGTCACCAACTAAAAATGAATGAGTAGTGGCATCTTGTTACACAGCTTAGTCTATGCATATTACCGTTTGTGTTTATTTCCCACTTGTCATTCCCTAGCTTTTAGTAAAGTCTCATTTAAACCTTCTAGTTTTGTTTCTACTGTTCTAAGGGTAGAGAATGGACACTTTCATGTATTGAGCCATGATGTGGTAATGATAGTGTGAGTTAGTGAGATTTTCTAAGGGAGTCATTTCCAGAACAAGACTCAAAGCTGAGAGGTCTACATTCCCTTCCCAAGAGAAGATACTTTTCTCCTGGACAATCTTGGAAAACTGGAATTTGGTTTTATTAAAAATGCAAGTTAGATTTACTTATATTTTGAGAGTATCATGTTTAAGAAGGTGGGAAGAAACAAAGTTGGTGATAGTCTATTTATACATAGATGATGCCAGAGCTTTGATAAACTGACCCCTAACCTTAACAGTGTACTAAGAGGTCATTCAGATACTGGGCTATATGTCTTCCCAGTTCACAATCTGAGTTGGCTGTAATATATGTGGCCTCATCCACCCTTTCCCCTCTAGTTACATTTGTGTCAACAACACCCATATCAACATACCTTGTTCACATCTCTTTCTGGTGCTCTATACCCACTGATAGAGTTTGGATGTTATTGTCCCCCAAAAACTCATGTGGAAATTTGATCTTCAATGTGGCAGTGTTGGGAGCTATTTGAGTCATGGGGGTGGATCCATCATGAATGGATTAATGCTCTCTCTAGGGGATGGAGGTAGTGAGTTCTCCCTCTATTAGTTCTCCCTCTATTAGTTCCCACAAGAGCTGGTTGTTTAAAAGACCCTGGCACCTCCCCTCTCTGTCTTGCTTCATCTCACCATGTGATCTGCTTGTACCCGCCAGCTGCCTGCTGCTTTCTGCCATGAGTAGAAGCAGCCCGAGGCCTGCATCAGACACAGCTGTCCCAGAATCGTGAACCAAATAAATCTCTTTTCTTTATAAATTACCCAGTCTCAGGTATTCTGTTATAGCAACATAAAATGGACTAATTCCCCCCCGTATCCATTTGTTCATTGAACATCTTTAATTCAATGTCTCATCCACGACTGAACTCATCTTCCTTCAGAGTTACCCAAATTCCACCCTGTTGTCCAAGCTAGAAAACTAGCAAGAATTCCAGAGCTTCATTCTCTTCCTCATCTATACTGCCCCCCACTCTCAACCAACTAATTCATTACCGAGTACTAGCACATCCATTTCCTAAGTCTATTCCCATTTTCACTATTTAACATCCTTCACCTTGGATCACAGTGGACAATGGAATATTGTGGATACCCAAAAGTCTGGAAAACTGAATTGTCAAAACCCTCCAATATGGATCACTAATTTTTCAAAGCACTGAAAGCACAACTAAGTGTACTCAGCATGGTAGTGATGCAGAATAAAGTGTAACCTGTGACTTAGGAGCTGCTTCAAGAACCAACAATGCTGGGAGGAGAAGCAGTCACTCTTATTGGGCACAGAGGTGCTGGTTTAGCACAGTAATGTGCTAGAAAAAAGCTGTTTTTCCTATGGGCCCCCATCTCTATCCCAGAGAAACCCATTAGATCCTCACCAAAATCAACTTTCTTCTTGAGTCAGACTGAATTCTTAAGTGTAGGTGGTAGACAGAATGGGGTAGATGACTCAATGTAGACATTGCTGCTATTGGCAAAACAGTGCAAACTACATTTCCTGATGATAGTGGACAGTCATCCATGAAGGAAGACATTTATTATTTCAATAATAGCAAAATTGTATTATTTTTTAACTCCTCCCCTTCAAATCCTCTAGCACTCAATACAGTGCTTGGCATATAGTTTCATATTAATAAATGTTAATTCGTTATTGCTTTTTCTTGAATTTAGATACTAAAAAGAATTTATTTAATGTACCTTCTTCCCTTAAACCTGAAAATGTATGATAATATGAAGTCTTTGCATCATATTCTTGCTTGTCCCCTTTGGTTGTTAGGAAAAGTCAGCAACATTCAGCAAGAATGTCAGGGATTGAACTGTTTAACAATTGGCTGATGGTCAAGAATCAAGTTCATCTAAACATCAAAAGTAATAGTATTCAGCATTTTAAAAAAATGAAGATGTTTAACATGGGGAAATGCTTATGATATAATGTTAAATTAAAAATGCTTCTTTAAAAAAACCCACTTAGCTGCTACAACATGGATGAAACTTGAAAACATTTGCTAAATGAAAGAAGCCAGCCACAGAAGACCACATATTGTACCATTTCATTTATATAAAATGCCAGAGTAGGCATCCGTAGAGGCAGAGAATAGATTAGTGGTTACCAGGGGCCCTTGGGAGGAGGGGGAAATGGTGAGTGGATGCTAACAGGTACCGGGTTTCTTTTTGAGGTGATGGAAATGTTCTGGAATTAGATAGTGGTAATGGTTGTACAACATTTTGAATATATAGAAAACCAGTGAATTGTACACTTTAAAATGGTAAATTTTATGTTATATGAATTTTATCTCAATTTAAAAAAATCACCCAAAAAATCCTAAAAATTAATTACATAGGCATTAAAAATTACAAAAGATAATTCATTTGACGTGTTTAGTACAGGGTCTGACATACAATATGTGCTCAGTATTGTTAACCATTATCTTATGGTTAACTGCAATAGTATATGGAAAAGTAAAAACAATTTCACCTTGCATGTATTTGAGCTGGTGAGTTTGTGAAGTAATTTTTGCACTTATTTTTATTTCCAGTAAAGCTCTGATAATATTGCTATAAAATAAATATTTTTTAAAGGATTTGAAAACAAAAAATAAAAGCTTTATAGACTTAGACATCTGTCTTTTGAGCCTAAGTTCCTGTGAAGAGCTTGCATTGGTGGAGCTACTCAGCTCTTTAGCGACAGAATAAATGATGAGAAAAGGGCACAGATATGTTACAGCATAAGAACAAGATAGAGAAACCATTCTTTCATTTATCCAGTGTATGCACATAGTCATTTGTTAATAAGTGTTTACTCTATACTTAACTTTCTCGTCATCCACTTTAATCTTAGATTAGATTCCAGAGGGCAAAAAGGCACATAGTTAATTTACTTAATATAATGCCTAGCATGATGGCATGGCTTGATAACTATTTCAGTGATAATTAAAAATATTTTTTCTTTGCCAATAATTCTTATTTAATCAAGCCAAAATTAGTGTACCAGAGAACTATTCTTGGGCTTTGATTAAAAAACCACAGAAGATTTAATCTCTTTTCTGCAAGTACCCCAAAACAGGAACAATGCTGTTTTCATAAATCTGAGTCAAATGCAATTCAACACTACGGTTAATTTTATAACTATAAAAAGTGTGTGTGCATAATAACGAGGAAGGACTGATTAAGACCTGGAAAAAATAGGCTGATGTAATGACATGTGATTTTTTTTCTGTTATGATTCCTAGTATTGCTTCCTGAACAATAATTTTTTTATAAATATAGAAATAAAAAACAAATCACCCCTGAACCTCTGAGACAAGGCTGCTGAACTGGCAGTTGTTTATCCAGACAATGTGGGCATGAAGAGATGACATTCTGTGCATCTTCTCTCTTAAACTTGCATCTTTGAACTTGAACTTGAAGAAGAATCCCTAGCTGGGGTCTTAGTTGTTTCCCTCCCTTGTTTCTTTCTTCATTGTTTTACCATCATTCTTATATTTAGCATAAAAGCTGCAGAAAGGACAGACAGCTTTCTTGGACCCGAGATCATGTGACTCCATTTTAAAGCTGAGGAAATCAAGGCTCAGAGGTAATCACAACACCTTGGGCTCCTTGTTTCTTTCTTCATTGTTTTACCATCATTCTTATATTTAGCATAAAAGCTGCAGAAAGGACAGACAGCTTTCTTGGACCCGAGATCATGTGACTCCATTTTAAAGCTGAGGAAATCAAGGCTCAGAGGTAATCACAACACCTTGGGCTTTAGAAGAGTCTTCTGAAGCAGCTAATCCCATCCTATTCCCACCATTTGACAATAGGAGAGGTTAGAATTATAGCCCAGGTTACATAACTAGTAAGTGGTGAAACCAGAGCTCGAGCCTGCTCATCTGACACGTGTTCTTCCCAAGCTACCTCTGTACCTGCTTGGGATCGTCTTGCCTGTGTGGGGAAGGAAGCCAAAGGATGGTGTCCTGGGTCCATGGCTGGGGCTGCAAAGATCCAGGTAACTTCCTTACCTTTGGGGATTCCTTGTTGGCCTGCTGAAGGCCTCCATAGGCCTATACCATTCAGGGAGGTTGTAGATCTTTACCTTCTCTAGTTCTGGGATTGGCCCTACCAGATGGGACTGGCCTGCACACTCCCAGGTCAGCAGCCTTTGGCTTTGGGAATTTCTCTGTGCTCCTTAATCCAGGCCAAGGTTCTGACTCTGTTAATGGATAAGGAAGAGTTGTGCCCTGTGAGATCCTGACCTCATCTTGAGACCTGGAAAATCATCCAGTGATTTTCCTTGTCCTGCATCTATTCCCAAGCTTGTTGGAGACCAAGATAAAACACACCAATTCACCAGGTATCAACTCCTAGGTGAGGTCATTCATCAACCACTTCTTGTACTTGAGGGTCCTGGGGTTACATCACTGACTCTCCCCACTGCTTTTCCAACACTAGGTTGGGGTTTCTATTCTTCTTCTCAGTAAAAAAATAAATATTGGAGTACAATTTGTGGTACTCAACTTCAAGAAAAGCTCAGTAGGAAGTTTTAATTGGCAAATACAGTAACCTATTCATCGTGCATGGCACCTTCGATTACTTTCAAACTTCTCTGCGTGGCACATGGCAACTCTTATTTTTCCCACAAAAACCCATATCTGGCTAAAGGTTGAAAAATAGCAAGTACATTTCTTCCTAAGTACCCTGCATTCATTTGGGGTGGAGATGATTAGAGGCACAGTTAGTCATTAGTAATATAAACCCCAAGATCTGGTCACTTGGAGTTCTTTCACTACTCAACAGAGTGCTCTTGTGGCTGGTTTTTGAGCACAGGCACGTCTTTATTTTTACATACTGAGCTTTCTTTGACATACAAGCCAAATATTTACTTGAAGAAACCTAAGTTGCATGAGAGAGAAATGTTTGTTTTTTAAAGCCCTTTTTGAGCATTAGAGTATCCTTATGGCATAATATAGGTATGTACATATAGAACAGATGAACGTAGGCAATTTATAAAACAGGAAGTGATGTCATGCTTTTTAAATTTATTTAAAATGTTTTGAATCCCTGGTGTTCTTAACCTTTCAGAAGTCCCTAACACCAAGTTTTAAAATATGAACCATATAGGATTGATAATAGAGTTGTTTTGTTTGTCTTTGTCTTAGCTACAGTTTGAGAAATGTTTAAGTGTATATGTTTGTTCCAAAAAATGGTTTAAAATTGTACATTCACAATTTAGTATTGTGCATATACTACTAAATGACCAGAAATGCATTCAGTAGTGTATTCACAAAATAAGGAGATCAAGGCAAAGGTGGAATATGTAGGAAAATAAAATTAAGCTCAGGGTAAGATTATAACACAAAATGCATCTTGTGAGGTTCATCTATTTGGTCTACTAGTGAGCATGAAAAGGATACCTGAATTTAAGGGAAAATTTTGTATTAATTATAATTCATGTCTCTTTTCATTGCCCTAGAGTTTTTAGCTGTGCCCAAACAACTCTGAATTTTCACAAACTAATTACAGTATTTGAGTTTGTGAATTTGCATATCCAGCGATATCCTCCTTGAATCTTCCACCGTTAGTGATTTTACTTCCAATTTGCTGTCACACATCAGACATTGATGAAGGAAAAAAGATGGGAAAATCATCCCAACTCACTTATTTCTTGATTTTAAAAAAAAGATGTGCGTGTTGGGAGGAGGGGAGTGTGGAGAAATTAGATGTCATTAGAACTTTTTAGGACAGGATAAAAAAAGAATGATATTTTTAAATGTGTAATTTTTAGTTATCAAAATCAGCATTAAGTTGTGTTTTTAACACAACGTGGAGAAATTAGATGTCATTAGAACTTTTTAGGACAGGATAAAAAAAGAATATTTTTAAATGTGTAATTTTTAGTTATCAAAATCAGCATTAAGTTGTGTTTTTAACACAACTGAAAGATTTCATATAAGCATCTTAAGACATGATGAACATGTCCCTACACTCACATAATTATAAGCCTCAGTGTATAAGGTACTCGGGATCAAAAACTTAGAAAAAAGCCTCTTGATCAGATAAACTTGACCATGTCCTTATGTAGAAATAGCTGAAAAAAATACAAAGCATTAGAAAACATAGTTGTTTGGTAATATGATAAGTAAATCAAATTAATAGAATATTATGTTGCTATTAAAATTATAAAAGTTGCATAAACAGGGAAGAGTACCATAAAAATTTATTGTAAAAAGAGTACTTATGATAAAAACATGAGAAAAATACAAACTGATATGTAAACTGTAAAATATCTCCACAGGTAGACAAAGAGTAAGGGTGGTGTAGGCTGGCCGGTTAGCTTTGCCCGTTACAATGCGTCTTTATAACACCAGTGTCATGTGTTCGGATCCCCAAACTGTCCAGCTACCAGAAAAAAAAGGTGGTGTGTAAAAACAATATAGTTATATTGCATTGACTAAGATGATGAATTATTTTTCTTTCTCATGGGATTCTTTGAATTTTTGTCATTATAATAAATGTAATTGACCAGCAAGAAATGAAAACAAAAGGTTTTATCTGAAGAATAATTTTTACAGATTTACTGAATGATGTGTACTTCTACTCACTATTTTTTTTAATGTGACTTTTTTAAGTCCTAATTTTACAGACTCATGGGAGACTTAAACTGGTTTTTTTGCCATTAAAATTTGCTTTTTGTTTGTTTGTTTGTTTTGGTATTTTTTTCCTTCACATTGTGTAAGGAGAACTCGACAATGTTCATCTTTTCTTCTTTTCAACTCTTGTTTTTCTTAGGCATTGCCATAGGAATCTTGGTTCGAGAATACAGCAAGCTCTCAAGTCTGGAGAAATTCTACTTTGCTTTTCCTGGAGAAATTCTAATGAGGATGCTGAAACTCATCATTTTGCCATTGATTGTATCCAGCATGATTTCAGGTACCTTGAGAAAACTGATGTTCTCTAGGATTATTTAAAAAGACTTCACCAAAGTTCTTCTTTTCTAATGATGGAAAAAATTGAAACGCATCAGATGCATCACACACACACTCCTCACTTAGAAAGTGTGGTATGTGAGAGTGCTTTGAAAAGTTCATGGAAAATTTGAATTAAAAGATCATACGAATCCTTCCATGAACTTTCTGAAGGCCCGTCATATTTGCTTGGGTGGAAATATTTCATTATTCTGAAAGTGGCATTGCTTTTTTGTATGCTGTACCTATAGCACTTTTCACCACAGCTCAAATCTTCATTTGACCAGCGTATGATGTCTTGGGAGAAAGATGCCATTTTCTTTTCTTTTTTTTTCCTTTTTGTCTTTTTTTTTACTGACCGGTAACGGGATTGCAACCCTCTGTGTTGCGCCCGTACCGGGGACCGGCAACGGGATCGCAACCCTCGGTGTTGCACCTGCACCGTGCTCAGCCAGTGAGCGGGAACCGGTCTCCACATGGGATCCGAACCCTCAGCGGGAGCGCCGCCACGCTCCCAAGCGGCGTACTTCTCCAGTGCGCCACCGGGCCGGCCCGAAAGATGCCATTTTCAAACATATTATAAATAAAATGCTTTTGTTTGAAAATATAGATAGATATAGGGCACACAAGGGAAAAAAGAATATTTGGTCATTTAAATGTCAGCTAGAGTCCTCAGAAAAATGGTTGTCCATTTTGATCATGTGTTTAGTAGTTTACTCATGTGTTTCCCAGCTACAGCTGTCCTGCCCCCTTACCTGTGAGGAGCTGCCTTCGTGGTCCCTCTGCCTCACTCACTTCCACGTCTCCACAGAACTCAGAACTTGTTACATATCTGCCCTGGAAATTTGCATGGGGACCAGCAGCCAAGTGCTGTGGGAAAAGTTTAATTATAGGTTTGCACCATATTCTCAAAGCCTAATATTTTAAAATCTGGACTTGTGACACAATTGAATTTAGAAATGATGTTTCTCTTATTGGTCATTATATTGCAGGGTTCCTTTAAAGAGCAAGCTCCCTTATGTAGATAGAGATTAACTTGGTTTACAAAAGTGTCATTTGTCCAGGTTTGGTAAGCTTCCTGTGTACTCCGTAGTTTCATGTACTTGTTTTAATTCTGGCAGTTGGTAAAATGTGGCATGACAATCACAGGTTTGAAAATCAAGGTTCTAGGTAAACATGAAATTATGAGTCTTGGCTTGTCCTCTTCTGGAACATTTCTTTCCATTGCCACTGAAAAGGCCTGGAACTGATCATTTTTGTATACTGGACATGGACCGGGGGTAAGGGAGGGTGGATGTCAGGATCTGCTGGACCCAGCGACTGCATTGCTTGAAGAGTTGTCAGTTTTAGCAGCTGAATTTCCCAAGTGCCAAACACCAATCAGACTAGATTCCATTAGGAGCTGTGTTCTTAAATAGTCTTGGTGTTTGGGGCTTATTAGGTGCCCAAAGAGAATACTGAATTATTTTTATTTATGTATTTAACTATGCCTTGAAATGCCTGGTTTCTTTTAAGGCTAGCAGCCTTAGGGACAAAGCAGCAGACCCATGTAGTATGTTTCTGTTTTTGTTTTAACTTTAAATTGTAGTAAGCATTTAAAATTTGGAAGATTTCATGTAAATATCCATATTTCTGGCTTTCTCTGAGAAAAAAATAGTATCTGGAAACACTGGACCCGTTTCTACACACCAACAGTGGTCTGGAGTCAAGAGACAGCTACTCTATTTAGTTAGAGCAAATGCATTTTATTATGCCTTAGTCCCCACCACTCCTTATTACCTAATATCTTGTTCACTTCACTCTTTTACATAACTACCTGGCCCCTGTAGTCATTGTGGTTATAATCCCTTAGAAGTTTGTCTTCATCAAAGATTGTTAATCTTTATGTGGACTCCTTTGAGAACATGATGAAAGCCTTGGACTCTCCCAAGAAAAATATTCATAATTGATGGGCCGGCCCGGTGGCGCACTGGATAGTGTACATAAAAGAAACTTTCCTGCTAAATTAATAGATAGAAAAAAAAAAAAGAACATCTGGTGATATAAAAATACTTGATAGCTATTTTTTTAAAAAAACAGGAAGAATCCCTCTATGTGATGGTAAGAGGTCATGTTCATCAGGGAAATTTGAATATAGACTGGCTATTAGATAGTATCAAGAAATTGTTGATTATTGTGTTAAAGTTGATAATATCATGTAGTTATATAAGCAAATCTATTTTTTTAAATGCATATGTAATTAGGTAGGGATAAAATGACATAATGTCTCGAATTACTGTAAAACAGAAAAAGAAAGGAGAGAGAAAAGGCACAGTAGATATATAATCTCAAGGCATTTTCAGAGACAGGCAGTGTGGGCACTAACGGACAGAATTCTACCCCTAATTTACATCCTGAAGAACACACTGCAGCCGTGCCAAGGAATATCTGTGCTTGGGGCCTGTTAAGAGTTAGGTTTGTCAGCCGTGTTTATGTCAAACCACCAGAGAAATAGCAGGGGAAATGGCTTGTGAACATGCCTGAGAATTGTGGCTCTGGAAAAATCCTGGTCCAGGTCTCCCCAGCCAGTGAGTTTAAATTCAGGACATATTTTCTTTAATACCCAAATTATGACAACTGGAACCTCTTACGACCAGTACAGGAACAGAACAGCACCTCCTGTCCTACTCCCAGAGGTCCCCCTAGCAGCCCTCCCGGATGCTCTTAGCTGTGCTCAGGAAGAGGCCCCTGCTCTCCACCACCGCCAGGGCCGGTTGTGCTCCACCGGGTGCAGCTGCACCCCCTGGTGTCTGCTGCAGCTGCTGTCACACCTCAGATACTGAGGAGCGCCCCCTTTGCCCATGCATCCTAATAGAGGAGCAAGAGCTTAATTCTCCAGAGTGCAGCCGAGACCAGACTGCTACTTGGGACAAAGCTGCGCTAAAAGTTTGGGAATGACCAAAAGTAGATGAAACCCTGGTGGTGACATCCAGCTACTCCCCGAAGGGGCTCTTCCAGGGTCCCTTACAGGGCTGCCCCTCTGCTTAGCTGCCAGCCTTTCTCCAGGAGGCTGAGGCCAGCTTATGCCTCCACATGAAGATGTGCCAAGCACTGGTGCACCCCAAGACCCAGCACCTGACAACGGGTTCTGAGAAGGAAGTTTCCCTATCACACAGGCCTTCCTGTTTCCTGATTCCTCTTCCGGGGATGCTTGCCAGTGTGGAATATCCACTTCAGAGAAAACCCCCCTGGCAGCCACAGAAGATAGTTTTGTGGGCCCTCAGGAGCTCAGGGAGAATCAGTATGACAGTGACTGCTGAGTTACTACATACCCACCCAGCTTGTAGAACTTGGAGTCTGTCCAGGTCAGGCTAGGCCAAGTCCCTGCCAGTTCCTGTGCACATTTGCTCTTCCAGAAGCTCATTCCTAACCATTCCTGTGAGCCTCAGCTCTGGATTTCCTACAGATGCCTGCTTCAGCAAGAGCACACACGGCTCCTCAAGAAGGAGCACACACAGCTCCTTGAAGCAGCACCAGTTTGCAGCTCAGTGCATTCCAGGTTTATACCAAACCAAGAAAACTCCCTCCTTTCCTTCCCTCATTCCCCCAAGCCACTGATCATGAGTCTTACGAGCAATGCAAGTAACGTGACCATACACTAGCCATCAGGAGAAAACATTTACATTCTTCTATCAATGACTTTACAGTTCCTGCAAGAGCACTGGATGAGTGATTGGATTTACATGTTTGGGGAGCTTCTTCAAAGATAAATCTCCACCCTTCAAAGATTTTTTTTTTTAATTGCTCCAGACTTTTAAATGATCATTACTCCAGCTTCTACATCAGGATTTCAACATTTTTAGGGCTTGATCAATCATAGAGCAGATTTCCTCTACCTTTTAACCAAAAAAAATTTTAAGCCTCCTAAAAGCTTAGATATAAACAGTACTCATTAAACAACAGGCAGATGTAGAATACATATGTGAGTAGGGTGCCTTTCAAGCAGGAGTGAGCAAGGTTTTTCTATAAAGGGCCAGATAGTAAATATTTTAGGCTTTGAGGGCCATACTGTTTCTTTCCAACTACCAATTCTACTTGTCATGGGAAAGCAGCCATGGACAGTACGTAACTGATCGGGGGTGGCTGTGTGCCAATGAAACATTTACAAAAACAGGAGGCCAGCCAGCAGGTGACCCCTGCTGCAGATGAAAGGCAAGGCTAGATTCTAACTCTCAAGACACAGTCAAGTTGACACTGAATCCGTGTAACAAAATAAACCACCACACCAGGCAATGAAAATAGAGGATGGAGCAGAAGAAAGGGAAGTTGGTCAAGGTTTTTGGAGAACCTTACATTTAAATTCAGGCTTTGCAGGAGATAACACACTTGGATGGTTTGGGCCAGGAAAGGCATGTCTTTAAGGCTACATATTCATTTACTCAGAGGCAGCTGTGTACCTGGAAACGATCTCACATCCTCCAGTGGAAAGAACCATACCTTGTGCCTCCCTGAGACAGGGCTCAGTTTTATTCAACAAATATTTGTTACCCTAACTACATAAAAACGGACTAACAGAAAGCCACCTCTAAGAGGGTGAGGTCCTGCCACCCACCTGGCCATGGACCCAGGTCCAGGAGTCCCCCACTGGCAAGAAGATGTACGATGTGAGGAGGTACATATCACTTGGTTGTACAACTTGCTATCAGATATGAGCTACTGTTCATAAACAGGTGACTAAGAGCATTTAATGTCAACTTCAGCTGTGGGGGAAGTATGCATGCTTCTCTTGAAACACTGGTGGTTTGTTATACAGTTCAGTTTCTATGAAAATTGCCATTTCAGCGTGGTTTATAAACTTAAAACTGCACACCAGGGAAGGAAAGGTTGTAGCCTAAGACTGCAGAGTCTTCTTGCCTCCTTTGTCACATCTGGAACCAGTGGGCTCTTCCTGAATTGTAAGTGCCTCCTATCTCTTTCCTCCGCCCTGCTTGGGAACCAGGAAAATAAAGTAGCCTAAGCAGTTTTGCTCACATAAATTAAACATTTCCCTAAGATCATCAAGAAATTTGCATTGAGTTAGAGCACAGTTACTGAAATCAGAGGACTTAAAATATTTGATTTCTATAGTGCCTTACCTCCAAAGACTAAAGGGGCACATAGCATTTAAGGAATAGAATTTCCATAATGAATGTGCCACTTGCACAATAATAAAATGAAATGTAGCAGTAGATAAATGTATCCTGCTTCAGTCTTTCCCTGAGACAATGAAGCCCAGAGACTTAACCACGAAGGGGCCTGCCTTCTGCCTAAACCGGTACCAGACTGGTTCACAACTCTGTGAGACTATAAGGTAAACCAATTTCCCTGAGACAATGAAGCCCAGAGACTTAACCACGAAGGGGCCTTCCTTCTGCCTAAACCGGTACCAGACTGGTTCACAACTCTGTGAGACTATAAGGTAAACCAATTTCGTTTCTTAATGAAAAAAATCCCATGCAGGGATTCTAAGTACCCTCCTATGTTTTGAATATGTGGACCTGGGAGACCATTCATTCACCCATCCATCCATCCATTCATTCATTCCATCTTTGATGAGCTGGGTTCTATGCCAGTCACACAAGATATAAAGTTAAGTCCTATCCCCAGAAAGAAAGAGAAAGTACTTTACAATGCTGTGTGAAAAGTGCGTTGTGGGAATGAGGACAGTGAGGGGACACTGGGGTGGGATTTTGAAGGAAGGATAGGAATCAAGTGAAAGGGAGAGGAAGGGCACACCTGCCAAAGAAAATAGCAGAAAACAAAGCATCTTGGGAGGACAGTGAGACTTTAACTGGAATGCTGGAAACACGGGGAGGAAAATTGGATGGAAGGTGGAGCATGTGGCGTCATCAGCTTCATGCACCTTGCTAGGGGGTGTGGACTTGAGCCTTAGGCACAAGAAAAAGCAAGTTATAGCAGTGATTCCCACCTGTGCCGTTCTCTACAGAGGAACACTGACCAAGCTTCAGGTGGGGAAGTGTCCAAGTATCCATCCTAGAGGGGCCGGAGAGTCTAGTGGTTAAGAGCGTAGACTTAGGGGCCACACTGCCTGGGTGTGAATTCCACTTCTGCCATTTACCAGCTGTGAAACCTTGGAAAAAGTTACTTAACTTGTCCTCAACTGTAAAATAGGGATAATAGTGTCATAGTGCATTTAGAGTGCAATGTAATTTTTTCATTTACTCTTTTTTGTCTGATACTGTCAGAAGTCTCTAGAAAGTTCCTGAATTGGCACCAGAAGCTACAGAGCCAATCCTAGAATTGAACTACACACATGCAAGTGGTCCAAATGCATTTGTTCTGGAAACGAAAACAATATAAAAAGACTTGCTCTGCCACTAGTCTGTAAAGTTAACCAGCATATAAGAAGCTTCTGCCTAGAAGCCTGAGCTACCAATTTTGTAGGATAAGGAGATGCAGAAAGAGAGCTCAGTAATAATTAGGTTGTGGACAAAAACCAGAGAACTGTCATTGAGCCATTAGCTAGCTGCTGATGTCAAAGCATTTGTATGGGCTTTGGAAGAGAACAGTTGAGTTCCTTAGATCCTCTCGGGTGTGTTTAATGCTTTTATTGAACAATAAGCCCCCTACAAAAGCTCCTGGGGTCTTCTGAAAAATTGGTCCCAACTACAGATACCACCACATTCTGTGTTATCAAAAGAATGTTAAAACAGCTCCCGGACTGCTGAAGAACCAGACCGGCCAACTGCTCCTTGATGCATGCTTTGAACATCGAATGTGGGCCAGCTGACAGAGGCTGCAAAGTTTTGACCATTAGTTGATTCTGCCTGAGGACCAGTGTATTTTGTTAACTTCACAGAATAGTCTGGGATGCTGATGTAACTTATTTTAAGGGAGTTCTTTGTATTAATATCTCTAAGAAAAAATAGATGTCACAGGAGAAGCATGCACAGAAATATATTTTGTGTGCTCCTCTCTGCCTTTTCTCTCCCCTTTTAACATCCCAGGGGCATTAATCGAGGCTGTAGAGATTTCCCTGTGGCGTGGATTAACAAGTGAGATAATTTCCAGCCTTGTTTTCCCTTGGGGAGTAAAAGAAGCATTTTATAGTTTAAAAATTGTGAACATGTTTATTTAATCCTGATAGCAACACTATGAAGTAGTAAAGTAGGTGGGACCTTATCTTCATCTTTACAGATAAGGAAACAGGAGGTTGGAGAGAAATTAAGCCACTTTTCCAACATCACACAGATCATAAGGGCAGCACCTGGGACTGACTAGTTCCTTTCTGGAACATTCTTCTGCCCAGATGTCAGAGCCTAGAAGAGAGATCTGGGACAGGCAACCGTGCATAAGTATGTTACTCATTTGATCAACATGTTATTTGAGCTTCTCCTACGTGCTGGGCATTGGGTATACAGAGGTGAACGAGCAGATAGCTAGGCCTCCTGCCTTCATGGAGCTTATAGTCTAGTGAGAAAGATGAATGTTGAATAACAACCTCATGATAAAAACCTTGAAACATGGTACGCACAGGATGCCAAGCAAGGAAATCAGGTCAGCCTCGTTTAGCCTGGACACTCAGGGAAGGACTCTGAGGAAAAGACTTAAAAGCCAAATATTCACAGTGGGGAAAAGCAGTTTAGGCAGAGAAAAGAGGCTATGCAATGGCCTTGAAGTGGGAAGGAGCTTGGTCTGCTGGAGGCAGGACTGAAGAAGTGAGGAGACTGGAAGGTGGCACAAGGTGAGGCTGGAGAGGCAGGTGGGTGTCGCTCCTCCAGGGTCTCGCTCCTGCAGGGTCTCGTTTGCTGGAGTAAGGATTTTCTATTTTATCTTCTGTGCCACTCGAGGGGTTATACCAGAGTGTAAAATTACCTGTATTACGTTTTTTAAAGGTCTGTTTAGTGACCCTGTAATGAAGGGATGAGTGAGGGAATGAATGAGTTAATGCTGGTTGAGTGCTTTCCATCACTCATGTCACATGTATCATTTATTCATTAATAATGGGGGCTATTTACTGAGTACAAACTAAGTTCTAGGCACTGTGCTAGACATGTCATAGATGTTATCTCTAATCCTCACAACAGCCGTGCAAACTGAGGTGGTTCACTTTGCTCCTTACAATTACCCTCAAGAACGTATAGGCATATATCTACCTTCATTTTATAGATGGGGAAACTGAGTCTGGGAGGAGAAGGTGGGATTTGAGGCCTGTCTGTCCCACCACCACCATGCTTTTTTCTTATATGCAGGTGGCCTCTCTGCTAGTGACAGCACATAGCGGATTTTAATTCACATACAACAGTGAGTTTCTTGGATGTCATGCCCATTCACAATTGTGAAGCACCATCAAATGCCAGACTAAAAAAAACTATAAATAAGGGAGTTAGTTTTGACACCTAAATAGCAAGGCGGAGAGAGATTGTCACAAAAACTTTGTACTGCAGTGGCTGGCAACTTAATCAGAGAGCTCTCGGAGGAGTCTTTTGCCCTCGGGTTTTTATTTTTAAAACATGCTATTGTTTAGCCCAGGCAACTGCTTCCTTTGTAGTGTTTTTATAAAAAGTTCAGAAGATTATTGCTTTGGCCAGGAGCCCACACCCCAGCTCATGAGAGCCTCCTCCTGGGGTGAAGAAAGCAAGTGCTTTTTCCTAAAATAAAGAGCTAATAGGTGTTCCTAACTTCCAAGGACAATCTTGAATTTTATCCCTGTTTCTAGGCCACAGTCTGGCCTCAAAACTATCTCTAGATTTAAAGGATGATCTTGGGCTCACTGTAACTGGAATCCTGCTCACCTTCTTCTGCCCAGTTCAGGTGTCACCTGCCCCATCAGGTCCCTCATGGTCACTTCAGCCTGGGGACACCTCAGTCTCCTCCGAAAGCCTGTTCTTTGCACCAGGGCTTCACAAAGCATCAAGTTTTTTGTTTTTGTTTTTGTTTTTCTTGTGACCGGTAAGGGAATCACAACCCTTGGCGTGGTGTCACCCATACTGCGCTCAGCCAGTGAGCGCACCGGCCATCCCTATATAGGATCCGAACCCGCAGCCTCAGCGCTCCCAGTGCCGCACTCTCCCGAGTGAGCCACAGGGTCGGCCCACAAAGCATCTAGTTTTAAAACTGAATGGGGAAAATCCAGTTTTTAAAATTCCAAATCTGTCACAGATCTTTTTGGTCATTGTATTCAACAGACATAACATTGCTGTCCACTTGCCATAAGCGTTTTTTTAACACTTGCTGTTTGTTGATTTCTGTGCAGATCCCATCAAGCCTGCTTTGTAATGTAGGAGTGCACAGTCCCCTCCCATTTGTCAGCTCCCATAGGACAGCCATCAGCTCCCAGGAGAAATGAGTCTGGGAGAGGACTGTAAATAGAGGCTGTCCTCTAGCTCTTGCTAGGCACCAGGGGTGACCTGAGAGCAGGGATGGCCCAGGTGGCTGTTGAGAATGAAAATCCAAAAATAAAGCACGGTGATGTTTTTACCTGTTTGGGACTAAGGTGGGCATGCTGTGTGACCTCCCCCCGAGTAAGTGATGGAGAGGTGCCATCTTCAGGGTCTAGTGCTTAGATTACCACACCTGTGGAGTAGCCCTCATTTGTTGAGCGAGACCTCGAGTTCTCACAAGGGCAGTATTGCCCCAAAGGAAGCAAAAGCTATTGGGGGGAGGAGAGGAATTTTGCCCTTTTTATGTAAAAAGCACATCTATTCATTTAGTATATAAACACATACAGTTAGTGGTATTAAAATTTCATGGGGGTGGTGATTAGAAAAAAATATCTAAAAGGCTTTAGGGGAGAGGGGCATACAATAATGAAAAAAACAGGTTGAGAAACACTAATGCTAAATACGTTTTCATATGGAGGCCTTTTATGGGTGAAGTGTTTTTGTTGGCTACCCTGGGAACTGAACCAAACCACCATGTATAATGGTTTCTAAGGAGATACCTGCTGAGTCCCAAATTTCTGACACCCAAGTGGACCTTTGAAATCAGCTCAGTTTGTAAGGGAAAGATTATCTGTAAAAAATGCAGTTCTTTCTGTCCTGTAGAAAGTTTCAAGTACAAACATTCACGGAGCACCTTACTTAATGCACTGGGGACCCAGAGAAACATAAGCCTTCAGCCTTAGAGCAATATGGTCAGCTCAGTGAGGGAACTTCATGCCAGGAGATTGTAGTTTATTGTCTTCCTCTCCCCTGCCCCTGTGCTGGCAAGGTAAAGAGGTTTTACTTTGTCTTATAATGATGTTAAGCTTGAGTTTGTTGGCTCAACATTGTTGAGCACCCACGAAATACTGAACACTGTGGCAGGGTCTAGCGATTGTGCTGTCCATTGTGACAGACATTAACCACATGTGGCTATTTTACTTGGGACTAATTAAAATTAAAATTCATTTCCTCAGTCACACTAGCCACCTTTCAAGTGCTCACTAGCCATATGTAGCTCGTGGATACTGTGATAGACAGCACAAATACAGAACATTTCCACCATCACAGGAAGTTCTGTTGGGCAGCACTGGTCTTGAATTTTGCAGCATATAGATGAGGCCAGTGTGGCACAGTGCTTAAGGATACGGTCTTTGGGGTCAAACCTGGATTGGGATTGGGTGAGAGCTCCACCACTCACCTCACCAGCTTTATGACCATGTTACTTATGTTACTTAGCCTTTCTAAGCTACAGCTTTCTCCTCTGTAAAATGGTGATAACAATGCCTGCCTCATAGGGCTATCATGAAAATAAAAGGAGATGATGTATTAACATGCAGTCACTGTTCACGTAGTGTCTGTTGTCATCAATTTTATTTTAATTATCATCATCATCATTATTATTGGCAGGTGGGGTGTTTAGACTATCCAGACAGTTTATAATCATTAAGCTCTGTAATGTTCCTATTGTAGAATTTTTTTAAAATTAGGCTGTTTCCCTGAATACATTCCCTCCCTCTACAGTGGTCACCACCCTTATCCCCAACAATGCACTATAAATAACAATGCACTATAAATCATAGAAGAGCCTGGATTTGGGGGACAGCTCTGCCCCTGATCGTCGATGACTAAAGAGGTAGAGGGGCAACTATAGAGTATAGAGAAATACATTTGTTGATTTGAGTAAATTTCTGAGATATCCAGGAAAACTGTAGGACTGAGGTGGATTAGAGGAATGGGAAATAAAGCTCTTCCCAAAAGTGACTACCAGATGGTTGCTGTGCTCCTGCAGAGAGATACATTTGTTGATTTGAGTAAATTTCTGAGATATCCAGGAAAACTGTAGGACTGAGGTGGATTAGAGAAATGGGAAATAAAGCTCTTCCCAAAAGTGACTACCAGATGGTTGCTGTGCTCCTGCAGAGAGGAGCTGGCTGACTGCTTGGAGATGTATTTGTTGAAGCTATTTCCACCAAGGATCTGATTATTACGAAGACTTTTATTGCCACCTGAGTCCTGGAGCACAAATAGAGGCACCAGCCCATGGCCAAATCATTAAGACAAATTAAGACCTACTAAGCTAATGCTGGAAACAGTTACACACACAGATTTAATTTGTTTCACTTCTGGAAGAAAAGTCTGAGAGGGAACCAAACACATACCCAAGAACAGTTCTGTAGCTACCATGTGACTCTGTCACTTTTCAGGACCTTGAGGGCTAGAAGCTACTTAGATTGGTCATCTAACTGAAATAACTTCACAGGAAAAAAACCAAGTAACCCAATTATAAAATGGGCAAAAGAGTTGAATAGGCATTTCTCAAAGGAAGATATGCAAATGGCCAACAGACAGATGAAAAAATGCTCAACATCACTAAGCATCAGAGAAATGCAAATCAAAACCACACCAAGATATCATTTCACCCCAGTTAGACTGGCCATTATCAAAAAGACAGAGAATAGCATATGCTGGTGAGTATGTGGAGTAGGGGAACACTCCTACACTGTTGGTGGGACTGTAAATTAGTGCAGCCATTACAGAAAACAGTATGGAGGTTCCTCAGACAACTACAGATAGAACTGCCATTTGATCCAGCAATCTTACTGCTGGGTATATATATCCAAAGGAATGGAAATTATCATGTTGAAGGGATACCTGCACTCCCATCGGAGCTCTATTTACAACAGCTAAAAGTTGGAACCAACCTACCTGTCCATCAACAGAAGACTTGATAAGGAAAATGTGGTATATAAACACAATGGAATAGTACCCTGCCATAAAAAAGAATGAAATTCTGCCATTAGCAGCAACATGGATAAATTTAGAGAAAATTATGTTGGGTGAAATAAGCCAGGCATAGATAAAAAAATACCATATATCCTCACTCATAAGTGGGCTAAAAAATTAAATAAAACAAATAAGAAAGATACAACAACCACAATAATTCATTGAATTTTCAAAAGGAGAGAAAAGAATGAGGCCACCAGAGGTGAGAAAGGGGGAGGGGGAGGGGGATTAGCAAGAAATTGGTAAAGGACGACAAAAAAAATGTTAACATTGTGTAATGAGAAATATATAATTATCCTGATTTAAGTATCACATATTGCACACAGGTATCGATATTCAACACTGTACCCCCAGATATGTATAATCAATTATATTTCAATAAAAACAATAATAATAATATGCTAAGCTCTATAATGAAATAGGCACATTTTATAATCATATAATATACGTAGAAAACCTGTATATTTGCATTATTTTTTGCTTTTTTTTTTAAGAGACCTAAATCAAGTATGTGATAGTTCATTTGTTTTTGAATTACAGCCTCCAATTTCTCTTGAATTTTTGTCATTGTTGTTCCTTACATATTTTAATTGTTTCACTGTCAAGAA
>NW_007734075.1:30362-48099 GCF_000696425.1 Galeopterus variegatus | reverse complement strand
ACAGCCAGAGAATGGTGTGTTTAGAGGCAGACATGATTTATTCTGTCATCACAATGGTGGTAGCTTCCTTTTAGATTTTTCCTGTACATCGAGTATGTATGATTTTATGTAAGGAGAATAATCCCCCGTCACTTAATAAAAATGGATAGGACTTTTATAGTGTGGGAAGTTACTATAAAAGCTACCTGTGCATGCTGATAGCCACACAGGTTTTCTACCTTTCTCTTGGAGTTGCCTTGTGACGACCTCTTCCTTTTTCCTGGTACCCTGTACTTTAGGCTTTGCAGATGGTGATGAGACAACTCATGCATGCTGAAGATACAAAATCATTTTCTATGATGATCATTTGACTCAAAATGTGATCCTCATTTTGGAAATTGGGCAGGGAGGAATCTGAAACCTCCAAATGACAGCTTGCTGAAAGATGACTTGGTTGCTTCTCAACTTGCCTGATCTCCCTCATAGAAGTCCATTTACAGAGCAACAGTGTTTGACTCTATTTATACGAGCACCTTTCATAGAGGGACAGGGTTTCTAGCAAGGAGGGACACATGCATTCCACCTCCAGTATAGCTGTCTTTGGTGTTCCAGGCAACCCTTTCAAGCCTAGGCAACCTTCAGTCATTTTATTGGTAGCCAAAGACCATTTGAAACTAGATCTAACAATGTGACCATAAGTCTCTTAAATTACCTGTGCTCTCAGAAATTATTTATTTACATCCTTCCTCTTTCAAACAAATTTTAAGGCATCTCATAATAGAAGGCATACACGATAAGGTTGTTCATGTAGAAGCAATTTGAAAATCATGAAAAGAGGAAGGAAATATGCTAGCCAGGATGGATAATGGAATTACTGTGATTTGTTATTGAATTTGGCCCTAAGATAATCTAAAGGCCCAGGTATAAGTGGATGATTAAATACGTTACGGTACGACCACATGACAGAAGATTATGGAGCCAGGGGGAGTTTGTAACGATGAGGAAAAATACAATACAATATTAAGAAGAGAGAGGGTTTTTTAAAACTATGAAATTATCTTAGCTACGTTTACAAAACACTGATTTAAAGAAATGGAGAAATTCACCAGAATATTAACTGTAGTTGATGAAATGAAGTGATTTGTTTTCAGCTTTGTATTTTTCTTTCTTTCAGATAATTGTCATGAACATATATATTACATTTATAATTACACATAAAAATTATTTTTGCGGTTGACTTTGAGATTCCTGGCAGAGAAGGCAGAAAGGACAACAATCTTGAGTTGCATGATTCTCATTATGTGATAAAAGAACTATCTCAGTTCTTCAGTTCTTCAAGATAAATTCTTCCTTGATACCGAATTCCAAAAGGGGTTTATCATAAGGGATGTCAAATGATAAATGTATGCATCTTGATGAAGTTCTTAGAGCAAGTGCAGAAGGGGGATCCTTGTGTATTTCATGGCCACCCTCCCCCCCTCCGGGAGAGCCAAAGACTTGCACTCACTATGCAGTAAGGTGGTAGGAATTAGCCTGCAGGGGAATTTGCACATCATCAGACTTCCATTTCTTAATTCTGTGTTTGGATTTTTGGGGGTAGGGAGAGGGGCGACTGGCCAGTCTGGGGATCTGAACCCTTGACCTCGGTGGTACAACACCATGCTCTAAACCAACTGAGCTAACCAGGCACTGTGTTTCAGGTGCTGCTTTTGCCCAGTGCACCCTGTCCAAACACACTGCATGAGATGGTCCCAGGCGGTGCAGAGGACAGCTGTCAGCTCTTTATTTCACACCTTGGAGATTGAATCACTAGTCCTGGAAATCTATCTCTTAAAAATTAATGGAATTCGGGCTGGCCCGGTGGCGCACTGCTACAGTGCGCCGCTTGGGAGCGCCACGGTGCTCCCGCCAAGGGTTCAGATCCCACATACAGACCGGTTCCCGCTCACTGGCTGAGCGAGGTGTGGACGCAACACTGAGGGTTGCAATCCTGTTGCCAGTCCTGGTCCAGTACAGGCGCGACACTGAGGGTTGCGATCCGTTGCCGGACACGAAAAAAGACAAAAAAAAAAAAAAAATTAATGGAATTCAACTTCTTCCCCCTTTCAGGTGTTGCTGCGCTGGATTCCAATGTATCTGGAAAAATTGGTCTGCGTGCTGTCGTGTATTATTTCTGTACCACTCTCATTGCCGTAATTCTAGGTAACATTTCTGAATCCTTATTCCTTTATATAATTGCAACTTTTCATTCAAAAAGCTGTTGGGCTTTTTTAAATAAACGATTTTTTTAAAATCAGAAAGTAATATTGTCAAACTACCATGAAGCCTTTTGCCTTGAAGTCTACATGGCACTTTTTATGTGAAGAAAATGTAATACTGACTGAGCTTTGTCCACGGTACTGCTTATTAAAGTCTCTGTTAAGAAGCAGTAAGAGGGTGACAGGTCTGTGCCTTGTCAGGATCATGGAGAAGAAAGTGGAGCCAAGAGCTTATATAATCCTTAAACTATACAATTAGTCTTTAATAGTGGAGTTTAGTAAATATAAAATGTTCCCAGAAAGACGGTATTTCAGTGCATTTCACATTTCAAATAGTACCAAGGCCTAACAGCTAACAGAGGCCTGCCAAGCATAAACCCCATTGTAAGAGGCAGAAAGTTCTAATAAGGGAATGCAGCTGTTCTTGTACTTTAGCACAGTCTTGTGAAGAAAGCACGGTTCATCCTTTGTGACGTAGCATGACATTTTAGGAAGGATGACCAGAGTGGGAAAGAGGGAAGGAAACATACTCAGATGTTGCAGCCAGCTTGACCGTTGCAGCCTTGCTTTACTGAATAGATAAGAAGTGAGGTTTAGTGGTATTGGGCCACTGGACCTAGGATGACCTGAGCCCTGCATTAAACCAAAGCCATGTCTCCTCAATGGGGTTCCTGAGGGAGACAGACACAGAGAAAAAAATAGCAGAGAGAAAGCAAGACACTGGGCATCTTCTGCAACCCTGAGAGGGAAGGGTGGATGGTGCCCATCATGGCTCTCTGATCACCCAGTGACTCCTCCTACCAGCAAAACCGACCCATTCAGCATCCCAAATCCCACCCCTGGGATTAGCATCCCCTCCTCTTGGGGGAGGAGCAAGAAAGGGCAGGGGGGCTTTTTTTCCTTCACTCCCATCTAGTCAAACCTCCAATACCTTGGTCTCTTCTACGATCTCCCACCTCTGCTTGGACACCTCAAGTGACAAGACCCATTACATCCAAAGGTCATAATGGCACTTTCAGATGCTCTACCATGTAGAGCATCTTCCTTACAGCAAGATGAACCATATAACACCTGTATATGTGTCCTCATTCCACCGCCTGAACAACATTTTCCCATATGATGGTTTTCTAGATATTTGAAGGCCTGTGGCATGGAAGGAAGACTAAGCTGGTTCTGTGTGACCCTCAGGAGAATAACCAGCATCTGTGCCTAAAAGTTACAGAAAGATACTGATACATTTCCCTGGGCTGGAAATTGAATCACCACCCTCTCCCCAACACCTGCCTAGGTTGATCTCATAAAGCTAAGGAAAAGAACAAAGAATATTCTCATCAGCAGGTGTTTCCAGAAACAATTTTGGGATGCAGCTTCTTCATTTTTCTAAAATACACAAAAAGAGTTCCTTCTGCTTATTCATTTAAATGGAAAAGTAATTAAGGCGGCTGCTGAGGTCCCAGCGGAGGCTGAGCATTTTGGCTGGACCTCAGTGTCCTCCCCATCACAGTAGTGCCTAGTACCACCATGCCTTCTGGTTCTAAGAAGGATGCACTAGGTGCTAGGTGTGCTTGGTACCTTGGAAGGTTCTTAATGCTCTGCGGGTGCTGTCCTTGGCCACAGGTATTGTGCTGGTAGTGTGCATCAAGCCTGGTGTCACCCAGAAGGTGTCTCAAATAGACAGGACAGGCAGCACCCCTGACGTCACCACATTGGATGCCATGCTAGACCTGATCAGGTAAGTGTCTTGCCAGCAGGTAGCTTCATGGGCATGTGACCTGTGTAGTTGCCCAAGGCACTATGGATGCTTTAATGCTCTGCTGTTGCTGTCTTGAAATTTTCAACAATTTTTAAATTATTGTGCATTTTCGTGTTGCCCTGGTCCCCACGAAATATGTAGCCAGTCCTGCTTGCCAGGTCATGGTTCCAAGAGGGAATGGAAGGAACAGCTTCCTCTGTCAGGATTTAGCATGGACAGAGATGCAGAAAGTATACTTGCTGCATAGAGATGCTGGGCTGGGGTGAGTGACCATCTCTGAAGCACACTTAGAGAAGTACATTTTTTAATTGTAAATGGGAGAAACTCACCTATCTGAAGCCATCAGAGTCAGAAATAGGTCAGTCAATAAAAAGGACCAGTTAAAGCAGAGACTCAAAAAAATGATACAATATGCATTACATATTTTGTTTCCACTTAAAACTTAAGTGCATTTATTTGCCAATTTTTTTATGTAGGCCCCAAAATGTAGTTTATTTCTGTTGCATATGCTGCCCATATAAATGGATCATCTACAATTTCCAGATTCAGTTTCCAGAGTGGAGCAATAAAACCCTTAAAATTGCAAAGAAAGCCAAGTTCTAAATCCTTCCAGATTTTCTTTTTATTTGAATTGTCTTCCCATACCTAATTTAACCACAAAAATTTTAGTCCTTTGCCTTTATTGAATTTCATGCATTCAGCTTAGTTTTTATAGAAACCACTCCTTCCTTGTCATGCTCGTATTTCATTGACTTACATAATATTTAATTCAATAATTACGATATTTGCAATTGGCATATAAAATTTGAAGACAAATACAATAGACCCTTGGTAAGCATACATCCTCATTGATGAAAACATAAATGTGCAGACTATTGAAGAATACATAATCTCTTGACTGTGAATGTGCACCTGCCAGGGAGGCATGTCACCAAAGATAGAAAGTGTGTGAGTTCCTCAGTGAATAGGTTAAGAGACGGTTGATTTAGGAGAGCTTTCTCTACTTGGGTGAAGCTCAGCAGGAAAAAATATATCTTAATACAAGGAATTATTATGCAAAGGAGAAGCCAGAAGAGAAATCAGAGTCTTTGTTTTATATTATACTAATTTTCACGAATGTATTGACCATGACAGGAAAACACTTTTTGCCTTAAAATAATACTGCTTTTCATGTCTCCAACAGGAATATGTTTCCTGAGAACATTGTCCAAGCCTGTTTTCAACAGGTAATATTAATGACTTTTGCCCTCAGATTGCTCCCCTCTTCCCATTACCAATTAAGATTTGTTTTTCTACTGTGACCCAAGAAATGGAATTAGCCATTCAAAAGTGGCAGCAGGCAGTGCACCTGTGAATGGCGGAGCTTCAGGTGACTCCTCTGTTCATATCCCTGGTCTTTCCGGCCCACAGTGAAGTGCATGCCATAACTTACACTGCTCCCTTTTCCTTTATGCTTTAACCCCCCTTCTCACATCACCCCCCAAAGAATTCCAATGGGGAACAAGTCAGGAATCTGTCAAATAATGAGTGCTTTAAAATGTGGCCTCCAGTACCTATTTTTGGAGAATCATGTTATGTTTGTGAAGAAACTTAGACTCTCTGCAGATGCAATGCGGTGAAAGAAGTATCTCTCCATCTCCTCTTTCCTTTCCCTTTTGTGTTGAAATCAGAATTTAACCCACACAGTGTGATTAGCGTGCTGGGATTTGGTCTTTTCCTTAATCCTTATTTCCCCATTGCTGACCTCTACAGAGCACTGTAACAAAGCCATGATTTCTTTCTCTAGGAAAATTTAACAATCTCTTCACTCCATTTACTTCAAGTCTTTTTCTCCTATTTATCAATGTGCTTTAAGACAGGGGTCTATCACAAACTGCTGTATTCATTTACATAAATTACATGAACAGAGACTTCTGTGTATACGAACAATTATATTGCTCACTGCTGGCTCCATGAGGCACAGAGCCACCTCTATTTCAGTGGTGTCTTTACAGATCAGCCACAGTGGTCATTTGTAAGGTTCTCAGTGTTGGCAGAGCCTTGTAGGAGGGACATTTATGCCTGGTGTGATAATATACTAACTCTTTCTTGAACCTCCATGCTGAAGCTCCACAGAACCAAACAGGGCTGCAGGAAGGGAATTCAACAAAATCTCACTCGCCGATTAGCCCTAAAGGGACTATTGATTTTGGAACAGCCATATAATTAAACCTTTCTGGATGTTTATTAAAGTCATGGTGGCTCTGTCAAAGTGATGAAGTGTTTTTCCTAGATTAAAAAGAATTAATTAATTAATTAAAACAAAAATGATTGACAGGAGGCTCTATAGAGTCTTCCCGTGAAAGCACGTATAGATAAAACCTACACTTACCTTTCCATTATTGCTCCATTAATTTGTCCCTTTATTATGAACATGAGAGAACATTTTGACAATATTGAACAGTGGTTGTGGGAGTCAGGGATTGGGATTTCTTTCAGTTACAAAACCTCATAGGAAGTACCATCAAAAACTGGAACCAACAGAGGCATCAGAGGAAGAACCCTTTGGTGGCACTTGTTTGGCCAAAATAATATAATCCTGTGGTTTAACCTCAGAAGCTTAAAAAACTCCTTTTGTTTGTTTGCTTGTCTTTGTTTTTCTCCCACATGCAGTACAAAACCACGCGTGAAGAAGTGAGTTCTTCCAGTGATCCAGAGACAAATGTAACAGAACAGCCCTTCACAGCTGTCATGACAACCGCTGTTGCCAAGGTACTGTCCTTGTCTCCTGCTCCACTTCCCCAGTAGCAGGCACCGAGTCATGAGTCAGCGTGAGATGCAGATGCAGTGGATCCTCGCTATTTGCAGAATCCGCATTTGTGGATTAATTCACCTACAGTTCAGCCCTTCACAGCTGTCATGACAACCGCTGTTGCCAAGGTACTGTCCTTGTCTCCTGCTCCCCTTCCCCAGTAGCAGGCACTGAGTCATGAGTCAGCGTGAGATGCAGATGCAGTGGATCCTCGCTATTTGCAGAATCCGCATTTGTGGATTAATTCACCTACAGTACTTGTAAAAATGTATTCGTAACCCCAAAATTCATACTTGCAGCACTTCATACTCATTCACAGGCAAGACATTGGAGTCACCTGACGTGCACGTTCCCAGCTGAGGTCAAACAAGGCTATGTTCTTTCTTCTTTTGGTTTCATAGTGTAAACAAATGTCCATTTTGCAGTGTCTCATGGCTGCGCTGTGCAGTTAATTACGCACCATCTTGGTATCATTGGCTCGTGTTTCTCATGGTTGGTCTTGTCTTTCCAGCTGAATTTTAAGACTTTATCCTGTAGCCAGTGCAGTTAGAACACTCAAGATGCTCCATAAATATTTGTTTGGTTATAAGAAAGAAATGCCAACATAATTCTCTATATACCTGTTTTTCTTCACTCAGATTACATTATCTCTTGGTAAATTTCATGCTATTTTGGGGGGGAAAGGAGTTGGTTTTTTTGGTTTTTTGGTTTGTCTTTTTAAAAGATGACCGGTAAGGGGATCTTAACCCTTGACATGGTGTTGTCAGCACCACGCTCTCCCAAGTGAGCTAACCTGTCCAGAGCCATTAGAGCCCGGCTGCCTGCCTGTCTGGAGCCAAGAGCCTGCTGTCTTAGGTTGGGGCAATCTATCCCGCACACTAACCGGCCATCCCTATATAGGGATCCGAACCCATGACCTTGGTGTTATCAGCACCACACTCTCCCAAGTGAGCTAACTGGCCATCCCTATATAGGGATCCGATCCTGTGACCTTGGTGTTATCAGCACCACACTCTCCCAAGTGAGCTAACTGGCCATCCCTATATAGGGATCCGATCCTGTGACCTTGGTGTTATCAGCACCACACTCTCCCAAGTGAGCTAACTGGCCATCCCTATATAGGGATCCGATCCTGTGACCTTGGTGTTATCAGCACCACACTCTCCCAAGTGAGCTAACTGGCCATCCCTATATAGGGATCCGATCCTGTGACCTTGGTGTTATCAGCACCACACTCTCCCAAGTGAGCTAACTGGCCATCCCTATATAGGGATCCGATCCTGTGACCTTGGTGTTATCAGCACCACACTCTCCCAAGTGAGCCACAGGCCGGCCCTGTCTCATGCTATTTTTATCCAAGATGAAGTCAAGAAATGGTTCATAGTTGTAGGTATCTGGTTAATTTTTATACCTCTAAAGTCCTGTTGGTCATCCAAGACCAGAGGCAGTAAAGAATGTTTCTGTGCTTCACTGTCAAGGAAAAACAGATGGTAAAATGTCCTAAAAATGTTCACACTGGTAAATATTTTGCACTTCTGTGTTATTAATTCCTATGATTTTAAAAGCAGACTCCAAATGTAGCTAGTAGTTAAAATAATCCTGAAAAGTGCCTTGATTCTAAAATTCATACTAAAAATGTAAAATGTTCCAGATTAGGAAACCTTCAAAAGAAATATTCAAATATGGACTTGTTGAGAGAGGAAAAAAAACTTTAAATTTCAATTGGGGAAGGAGGTAAAGTTTATTACATACATAGTTTTTTAAAATTATATTTCCTAAAGTATTGTCGACTCTGACTAGTAGATCATTAGTCTATTATTTTTGGCTGCTATATCTTCACTGCCTGTGAATTCTAAAAAGATTATAATCGTGCATCAATGTATTTTCTTGGTTTTGATCCACAGAATAAAACAAAGGAATACGAAATTGTAGGCACGTATTCAGATGGCATAAATGTCCTCGGTTTGATTGTCTTTTGCCTGGTCTTTGGACTTGTCATTGGAAAAATGGGAGAAAAGGGACAGATTCTGGTGGATTTCTTCAATGCTTTGAGTGATGCAACCATGAAAATAATTCAGATCGTTATGTGGTAAGCAGACGCCATTTAATGCCATCTAGCTTCCTTTACGCTTCCACAAAATTAGAAAGAGGCTTTGTTTCTCAACTGACCTCATCCTAGAGAAGGTGGACATTTAATACCGACACTAGAATATTAAATAATTCTACATACTACTCAGGAGTTAGTTCACTAGCAAAAGTCTAGCTATCAGCCATTGTCTTTTCCCTCAAAGCCCCAGGGGAATCATCTTGTACCCAAACAGCATTTGTGTAAGAAGTAACTCTCAAAAAAATGACTTGAAGGAGTTTCTTGCACATCAGAACACAAAGTTTTGCCCTTATTGGGCCCCACACAGATGTGAGATTCAAAATATTTACAACTGTGCAGCATGGGCACTACCCATCTGAACAAAAGCTGCTGTCTGTGAGCATCCCAGTGACACCACCTGAGTATCTGCCTTGGCCTGGAGAAGCCAAGAAGTCCACCTTTTCTAGGAGAACTCTGCCTCACTTATCTCATATTGGATTGATTCAGTGTTATTTAATCCAAGGTGTAGACATTGACAGTGGTGTAAAGGGTTCAGTAATAACAGCCAGGCAAGTCACTTAATTCTGCAGAAATCTCAGCTTCATTATCTGTAAAAAAGGATAATAAAACCCACCCCCACAATTGGGAGAAGTACTTTAAGTGAAATGAGGCATATAAAATACTTCCTCCAACATAAGACATAATGAGAGCTCCACAAATAGAGCTATGATGACCACTTCCACTATTAGGGTATTGACTCTGTTGCTGATATGTGGGAAACAAGATGATCATGGCTAGAAAGAGCCTAGTGTCCATATTTGGCAGCAAGAGTCAAGCTCAAGTGAGATAAGCAGATATGACAATGCGCAGATATATGTGCACTGGGAACATGGCATGGGTCCGCACTAGTCTGACCACACGTTCTTGCCAAGTTTCCAAACTTCCCTTACAGTAGAATTTGAAGTTCACACTAGTACTAAAAACCATAGGCAGCTTAGTCCACCTGGGACTTGAAACTGAGCCCTGCATCATTATGGCCCTGTGCCCCTCCCAGCCGAGTGTACATGCCAAGCTGAGGGTGCATGCACTTTCTTGCTTCTTCCCCAACATCTCCAGCCTGAGAAAACACCTGGTGATGGAATGTCATCCTTGTTGTGCTTACTTTCTAGTTACATGCCTCTTGGTATTTTGTTCCTGATTGCCGGGAAGATCATAGAAGTTGAAGACTGGGACGTATTCCGCAAGCTGGGCCTTTACATGGCCACAGTCCTGAGTGGGTATGTCAGACTCAGAAGAAGAAACAGAGACCTCGTTTGATCCAATAGGATTCCTGCAGAGAGGTTGGGTTTTGGTTGGTTGAAATCATCTTCTTTTCCCACGCGGGGAAAGCTGGGGTTCAGAGATAAGAGAGCGGGGAGAGGACTGCCCTTTAAAAGCTGACTGGTAGGTGGATCATGCTGTGATAATTGCCAGCTCTTGGCAGAACAGCCTGGACCCGGGCTTTGTGGCTGCCTTTATTGGTTGTGTTAAGATAATTTTTTCAAACAAGAGAGAAATGCACTTGTAGCCTCTCTTGGCTCGCTCCCAGCCTTCACTTCCTCGAGGATGTAAACTAGCCAAACAAGAAAGAATAGCAACCCCTTGTCCCCTGAGCCTGGAAGAAATTAGGAAGGGCCTAAGTGAAATCAGATTCAAGTAAGTAGGAGCAGGATGGCTGGTTAGCTCAAATGCTCTTGCTGGAGCTGGTAGCCACTGCCATGCCCTGCATCACCAGGGAGGCAGAGAGGGTGCTGGAAAAGTCTTCAGGCTGGTAGGAACTGTGTACGTCTTTTTAGAAGCCATAAAACAGGAAGGCAGCAGGGAATGGGTTATTTGCATATTTATTACAGTCCAGTTATTGGTTCCTTGAGGGGAGATGTGATGGGACAGGTTATGAATGGTACCCCCAGATGCCTAACCAGGGGCAGGACACATCACATAATGCTAAGAACTACGAACCAGGAGAGAGAGTAAATATCATCTGTTTGACTCCCACAGTCAACACCCCCAAACACCCAACTGAGCAATCAACTCATCTATTGGAACTTGTTTGCCTTGGGGGTTTCCATTGCACAGCATTTGGCTCTTAATCTGTGCTCACCAAAAGCACAGCCCTGCCAGCCAGCACAGAAGCAGCCTGGTTTCTTGCAGTGTGAGGGCCAGGTCAAATCCCAGGGCCATGGTGGTAAGGGAGGCAGGACCTACTCCTCATTAGAGGCCACCCTGCCCTGTGGCGCTGACACTGGCAGGACCAGGGGCTGTGCTACACGTTCTCTGACAAGAGGATGCTCTCTCCAGACCTGTATTCGCAATGACCACTTTTTATTATTTCAACCACACATAACTGATCTTTAAAGTCTAAGTTGATACTTAGATATACATGCCATCTGCAAAATGGGTCTCATTTCTCATGCCCTTTATTTTGTGTAACCTGCATATTTCCATATGAAACAAGAAACAGTTTTGGAAGGCAGGAATAATAAAGAGAAGAGGGTCAGTCCTAAATTATGACTGCGGAAGAGCAGGGACTTTTTCCTACCACAACTCTGATCTCCCTCTTAGACAGCGGGTGCCATGCAGCAAGACAGCAGCAGGGTTCAGGGAACGGGGTGTTTATACACATGACCTGTGCTTATTGCATCGTTCAATGACTTATAGTAAGAGCTATAATGAGATATAATATATGGGGAGCACTGAGGGCGCCAAGTGGGGAAGGATCAGCTCTACCTGGGAGAGTGAGGGAAGGCTTCTGTATTAGTCCATGTCTGTTGCTTATAATATATATACCTGAAACTGAGTGATTTATAAAGAAAATGAAATTTGTTGCTTACAGTTTCTGAAACTGGGAAGTCCAAAGTCCATCTTGTGGTGGCAACAGTGACTCAGGGGTCTCATATTGCAAGATGGTGGAAGCAGAGAGAACAGAGAGAGAGAGAGAGACCCTCCTCTTTTAAAGCCCTCCAAACTATGCCCTGACCACCATTTTTAATCCATTCACTACGGCACCATCCTGCAATCCAATATCTCTTCAAGGCTGTACCCTTCAATCACCCGAACAAGATTTTCCACCCTCCTAACAGTCACAGTGAGGGCCAAGTTCCTAATACATAAAACTTGGGGGACACAATTCAAGCTTCAGTGAGTTTTGAGGGGGACATAATTCAATCCACTACAGCTTCCCAGAGGAGGGGGAAGTTTAGCTGAGTCTTAGAGGATGGGTAAGAATTCAGCAGCGGCAGAAGGGAGTGAAGCGCATGTTTGCACGTATAGCAGGAATAGCACGTACGGGGCGGGCAGCATAGCCCTGCTCTGTGAGCTCTGAAGTTTGGATTCAGCTACTGGTTTTGCCATGAACTTTGACAGGATGCTTCGTTTGCTGAGTGAGCCTCTACGTCCTCATACATGAATTGGGACATACGTTCCTGCCCTACTTCTCATTTTCTTATGGGTTCATTGTGAAAGTTGAATGATATCATAGATAGAAAAAGCTGTTTGGAAAAACGATTAAGTATACAGAGGTGGCATTATTTTGAAACTGTTTCTCTTGTTTACAGGCTTGCAATCCACTCCATTGTAATTCTCCCACTGATATATTTCATAGTCGTACGAAAGAACCCTTTCCGGTTCGCCATGGGAATGGCCCAGGCTCTCCTAACAGCTCTCATGATCTCTTCGAGGTAAACAGAAGGGGGTTTTCTAGAAGAAGTTTCCAACCTTTATCAGCTCTCACCTCACTTGATGAAACAGACTCCAGCTTGTGGTTTTTATAGCTGCCTTTAATTGGAGAAATGACCTCCATATTCTCTGCCCCTGTCCTTGAATATTTATCTTCAGCCTATTGAATATTTCCAGCCCTCCTGGCATGGCCTGCAGCCCAGGAAGGGGTCGTAATATAACTGGGAGCAGTGGTGGGCCCAGCACCTCCTGATTCCTGGACCTGCCAGAAATGCCAGCATGCTTTGGCTCTGTTTAGTGTTTGGAAGAGGGGCGTCTCTTCACGTGGGTACTGAGAACCAGCATTCCTAGACCCTAAGTTCCTTTCTCTTTTTATCACATAGTTCAGCAACACTGCCTGTCACCTTCCGCTGTGCTGAAGAAAAGAACCATGTGGACAAGAGAATCACTAGATTCGTATTACCTGTTGGTGCTACAATCAACATGGATGGGACTGCACTGTATGAGGCAGTGGCAGCTGTGTTTATTGCACAGTTGAATGACATGGACTTGACCATTGGGCAGATCATCACTGTCAGGTGGGGCATGGCTTCACACTCATTTTCCTTACTATTACTGGGATTGCCTCAAGTAAAAATGGTTTACAGTGGGAGACCAAGAATGGCCAAGCAATGGATTGTTTTTCTTGGTTTCAAAATCCCTTCCCAAGATTAAATACAACTATATCACACGTAATAGAAAAATGGTATGCAAAATTTATGCTTCAGGGTCTGTGTAGCTAAAGACTTCATTCTGTGCTCAGTTCAGTGCACCCAGTAGGTACTAGGCACAGAATAGGCACCAAGGACTCATGGTTGAATAAGGGCTGGTCCCCGCTTTCAAGGGGTCTCTGGTAGACAGGGGTACAGATATCCAGATGAATGCTGAGGGCTGTGATAAGGGCTGTAAGAGACCTTTGAATGGTGGGCACAGAGGGCCTCAAGGAGGCAAGGTTTGGCTCTACCTGGGAAGAAGGAGGTATAAAGGGGAAAGTTGAGTTGACTCTTAGAAGAATAAGAATTTAGCAGGTGAGGAAGGAAGATAAGAGCACTTTGGATAAGAGAAATAGCACATCCAGGGGCTTGCGATGTGGCCGTGGCCTGGGTACAGAGCAGAGCTATTTGATATGGCTGGCGAAAGGAGTACAATGTGGAGAACGCAAAGGAATGAGGAGGCAGGGGTCATATCCTGAAAGGTTTTGTATGGGGTGTCATGGAAGGTTGTAGACAATCTGTCGTATTAGGGATAGATTTGCATTTTAGAATGGTAACTAGCAATATGGTGGCTGGATTGGATGGGGGCAAGGACCACAGGCTAGAAGACCAGTTAGAAGACAATTGCAGAAGTCCAGATAAAGTATTAAAAGGCCTGCATCAAGGCACTGACACTGGGGATGGCAGAGGCATCAACTGGATTCATGGCGAGGGACAGGAGAAAGCTAGGATGACTCCAGGATTGGTGGAAGATTCTGGATTGGTGAAGAGGGCTTATCAGAATAGTGACTAGCATAAGGGAAGCAAGTGCAGGTGGAAAGAGTATATTTTCTGACACATTGAATTTGAAATGCCTTTAAGATTCCCAGGTGGAGATACACAGTGAGAAATGTAGGTCTGACTGCAGATACAGAAGTCAGGGTCATCAGCTTAATGGTGGTCATCAGATATGTGGGCCACAAGTCAACTGTCTGTGTTTGAATCTCAGCTGCACCAGGATTAGCTGTAACCTTGGGCAAGTGACTTGAGTTCTCTCACGTTCTGTTTTCTCACCTGTAAAATGAGGCTGTTATAGTACCTACAGTTTATTCAAGTTGTGGTGATTAAGTAAAGTGATGCTAGTAAAATTCTATAAAATGAATAGTACCTGCATAGTGAGCACTCAAAAAATGTTGAGAATGGATAACATTATATAGGGAGAGTTTGTAGAAAAGAGGAGACTAAGGACTGAGCCTTGGGAAATCCTAATATTAGAGGCAGGCAGAGAAGGAGACCCCAAGAGGGAGAGTGAGAAGGAAAAGAGAGGTTGGAGGGGAGCCAGGAAACAATGGTGTCTTGGAAACCCAGAGAAGAGTGTTTTCCGAAGAAAATAGCCCACAGAGTCAGATACTGCAGAGAATTCTAGTCAAATGAGGACTGAAATTGTCTGCTCAGGTAGATGATAGAAGTGTCATAAGTGAAGTTTGCCAGAGTTGTTTCTCTAGCACTGTTCAGTATGGCAGCCACCAGCCATGTGTGGCTCAGGGCTAACTGAACTGGATAGCACAGATACAGAACATTTCCATCATTGCAGAAAGTGCGATTGGACAGCATTGCTTTGGGGTGATAGGCTGGGATTGGAGTTAACCCTGAGACATTAGTTCAGTTTAGAATGGAAGTTTAAGACTAAACTGGGTCTCTAGGCCTCCTCAAGGTTGAATCTGAACGTATTAGAGTTAATTCACTCTTGTGTCCCCAGAATAGATAAATTTTAGAGTATAAATTAACAGACTCATAAAGTAAGAGGTTGTTAACTAACAATGTTCTAATACAGTGCTTTAGGCCTCCTCAAGGTTGAATCTGAACGTATTAGAGTTAATTCACTCTTGTGTCCCCAGAATAGGTATAAATTTTAGAGTATAAATTAACAGACTCATAAAGTAAGAGGTTGTTAACTAACAATGTTCTAATACAGTGCTTTTATTGAAATAAACTTGGGTCTTCCAAAGAGTAGTTCGGGATTGTGCAAGCCTGAAACCTTTAGAGAATTGGCACAGCTCCAGAAATCTCTGTAAAGTAGTGGCCATAGCCACCGAAAGAAACACACTTGTCAAAGAACTCTGGCCTGCGCATGACCATGCCCTTACACAGCCTCAGCAGTGCATCCATAGGCACGTGGGTGGGCAGTAGAAACAGCTTCCTAAGAACTCTGTGCCTTTCTGAGCCCACAAGAATATGGATTTGAGAATAGAATCAGGGATTCTTCTGGTTTAAATTGGCTGTTTCTACATCTTCACCTTTCAACCCAGTGGCATCTTGACAGCAGTTGCCTTAGCTCAAGGCGAGGACATGTCTCCATAAAGTACTTTGGGTGTCCCCCAACCTTATCCAAATCGAGGACTTTTCAGGGCATAGTGAGCATTCATTTCCTCCAGAATGATCCAATTAAAATAAGGAAGATGTTGTTGATGGAAAACTGCACATTCTAAAGAGAAAAATCCCTAGTGCAACATCTTATCTGCCCACGAGGGATCTTTTTAAATACATGGAGGTAAAGGTCATCTGGCTGCCTCTCTTGGATTCTAGATCTCTCTTCCTTTTGCACAAAGTGCATCCACTGGCAAAAGGAACAGTCAGGAATAAATGTTTGTACCTTGGACAGGAGTCATAGTTATTTCTCAATTCGGTGCCCTAAAGGACAGCTCCCAGAGAGGTAGAGTCTTGTGATGTCAGGAAAGTGCATAAAACCTGCTTAATCATTGCCCATTGCTTTACCTTCACCTGAAATACCCTTGCCTGTCCACCCCTACCACTGTCCCTCTATCCATCCTTCAAGGCAACTTAAATTTCTGGCGCATTTCAGATATTCAGTAAATGACTGGGTGGGTAAGTAGGAGAAGGGAGGGGAAAAGCACGTGGAGAGGTGTCTGGCACTTATTTAGGACAGATGCACGCATAGACGGAGACATAAAGCCTTCTATAAACACCCCAGGCAGTAACTCTTGCCTTCTTGAATATCTCTCATGTTTTGGTGCCTCTCAAGCAATTCTTCTGTACTTCCTTGCATTAGAGTGATTTGCCATATCTCGCCAGGCAAGGACATGGCATCATCCCCCATGCCCGCTCCGGCTCTCATCCTATAATGAAACAGAGCTGGTGCTCAGCAGATAACAAATTCTGACTGCCCAGTTTGGGGACACAGCAGTAACAGCCATCAGGACTAATCATTTCAGGCCAGGGGCCTTGAAGGGAGAAATAGGTGTTTAACTCCTTCCCTGCTGATGTGTTTTGGCTACAGTGTCACAGCCACAGCCGCTAGCATTGGAGCTGCTGGTGTGCCCCAGGCTGGCCTGGTGACCATGGTGATCGTGCTGAGTGCCGTGGGCCTGCCCACCGAGGATGTCACCCTGATCATCGCTGTCGACTGGCTCCTGTGAGTTGGAATAAATGCACTGCCTAAGCCGGATGGGCAGGCGGACTTCCCAGCCATGCAGAGTCTGCAGTCTGTCATCATTCTCTCCTCAGATTTCCTAATAAGCCATCTGTTTTTGCTTTAATTTCACTCTGACCAGGCCATCTGATAACGTGCTTAAAAATTAACTTCTCATAACTTTGAGCAGTGATTTTAAAAAGCCCAGTAATGCTCAAGGTTAGGAGCTGGGTGTGGGACAAGATAAACATAGAATAATATGGTGAAGAAGCTGGGAAGGCCCCCTTCAAACCCTGTCGCTGTCCTAGCCTGTCTCAGCCCTTGTGCAGCATCATAGGCTCAGAACCACCTGCTCCAGAATCAGTCCATCTTCCCAAGCATCTTGGAACCTTCAGGGCAGTGGCATGACCCAAAGGCTCTGGGGTAAGACTGACATGGGTTGGAATCCCCATCCGGTGTCTTACCAACTTTTTGACCTCGAGAAATTTCCTTAGCCCCTCGAGTCACAGTATCTATGAGATTCGAAAAATCCAGCCTGCCTCGTTGGAATCCCCATCCGGTGTCTTACCAACTTTTTGACCTCGAGAAATTTCCTTAGCCCCTCTTGAGTCACAGTATCTATGAGATTGGAAAAATCCAGCCTGCCTTACTGGGTTGTTGTAACCCACATGAGCTCATGTGAGTGGAGGGTCTAGAACAATGTCTGGCAGCCAGTACTAGCTCAATAAATGGCAAGTTGTGTTATTATGATTAGATAAGTTGAACCATTCAGGCTCCAACCAACAACACTTTCTTTCTTCTCTCTCTCTCTCTCTCTCTCTCTCTCTCACACACACACACACACACACACACACACACACACAGAGGCAGGTAAGGAACACTGCAGAACATAAGGTAAGAATGTGCCTTCAGTGACCTCCAAGGTTAAAGTCAGAACTAGCCTGGTTCATGGCTTTATCCTTGATGCCCACTTCTTTAAAAAAAAAAAAAAAAAA
>NW_007734075.1:18531-30063 GCF_000696425.1 Galeopterus variegatus | reverse complement strand
CCATGGCCTTGGTGTTATCAGCACCGCACTCTCCCAAGTGAGCCACAGGCCGGCCCTTGATACCCACTTCTATCTGGTCTTCTGGCATCTGGGTTTGGCTCTGTCCCCTGGCCATCGGGGGTTAAGTGTAGCTCCATAGTGAACCTTCATCATCACCAGCTTGGGCTTACTGGGGAGTCCAGTGCTATGTAGTTTGCAGGCGGCAGCTGAGATGGAGGAAAGGGAAGAAGAAACTTTCCATGTGAGTTTGAATATACAGAGTCAGGTCCTGGAAGGCAAAAGCTCCTGTACCTGGCTTGGAAGCTGCCTGGGTTGCCGCTCCCGCCACCTTGGCTTCGCATCGGGCCGTGGTGGTTTCCAGCGCAGGCGCTGAGCGACCGTCTGGTGTTCCACCTGGAGGCGTGGCTGGCGGACGCGGTCTTCGGCCCTGACCGAGCCATAATTCCAGAAATGCAGTGGATGAGCCAGGCCCTGCTGACGGTGGACATAACGAGCTCCAGGAACCTAGTGGAAATCACCGTCTTCGGACGGCCCCGAGTACAGAACCGGGTGAAGAACTGTCCTCCCTCCAAATTTGTTTATCAAGTTCTGTGCCTTCTTTAAGGAAGAGTGCCATGTGCAGGCAGAGACAAACCAAGCAGCCAACCCACCCATCCCTATCAGCTTCGGCATGCTGTCTGGAACAGCAGATCAATTTAGTGCTGGAATCCAACAGGCTGCTATTCCAGCCCCCTACCAGGACCAGGTTAGGGCAGCAGCATGGAAAAAGTTGGCTGAAGGGCCCAGTGAGCCCGCAATGGCCGGGGTCACCCAGCGACCCTCTGAGGACCTGCCCTCTTTCATAGTTCGGGTGAGGCCCGAACTATGAAAGGCCCCCCTCAGCAGCTGGCTGGGATGACAAGGCCTAACTGAGGTGGCACCCTTCTTGTGAAGACACCCTACCCTTGAGGAAAACTTTAGTTTTTCTTTCTCATGGCGATGGTGGATTTGCACTTCTCTCTATTTCCTGGTTCTTCCTGGAACCAGTGACCCTCACTTTGAAGATAGCCAGATGAGTCAAAGGTCCAAACTGAGGTCATGGGATAGAACGTAGGACCAGTCCAATCCCTGGCCCTGTTCTAAGTAGCAGAAGGGCATCTGGAGTGGACATGTGTAAGCATTGTTGGCCTTTTCAGCCCTGCAGGTGTCGTTTTCACAATACCATGTACATAGTTCCCACCAACAAAGTGCCAAAACCAAAATGGATGCTCCCCTCCCCCACAGGCCTTCGGGCCACCAGCCTCTTCTCCAGGCCCTCTGGGAGTGAAGACTGGCAGGGGGCACCTACAAGAGAAATCTGTTCCTGAGCACACCTGTGTTTTCTGACCCTGTACTCTGCCATGTCCCTGCTGGCTTGCTCATGAATAGAGCGACCTAGTTTAGCAAAGAAACAAGTACCCCACGGACATACAGAAGCACACACAGACCCCATATACACTTGTGCACACACTACCCACAAAACATCCCAGTCTTCTCACCTTAGCCAAAAGAGAGCCCACAATGTCATTTGCATTGAATCCAGAAAACCCGCAAGACAGAGTTAGGGCTGAAAGACTTGCTGAATTCTGAACCTCCCTCAGTCCCCCCAAAATGTGTGAAGACCCTATTCATATTTCTTTGGGAGAAGAGGGAATTTAGGGAGACTTAAGGGAGTTGTCCATGAGGACAGCATTTTTTGCATTTATTTATATCTGAACTGAACATGTCAGGTCCTTCCCTCTTTCCAATGGTGAAGGGTATTCATATTTCTTTGGGAGAAGAGGGAATTTAGGGAGACTTAAGGGAGTTGTCCATGAGGAAAGCATTTTTCGCATTTATTTATATCTGAACTGAACATGTCAGGTCCTTTCCTCTTTCCAATGGTGAAGGAAAATGAAATCTGGGCCTTCTGTCTGACCTTTCCTGTCTCTTCCCCAGGGACCGGTTCAGGACCATGGTCAACGTCCTCGGTGATGCATTCGGGACAGGCATCGTGGAAAAACTCTCTAAGAAGGAGCTGGAGCAGATGGATGTTTCTTCTGAAGTCAACATTGTGAATCCCTTTGCCTTGGAATCCACCATCCTTGATAACGAAGACTCAGACACCAAAAAGTCTTATGTCAATGGAGGCTTTGCTGTAGACAAGTCCGACACCATCTCGTTCACCCAGACCTCACAGTTCTAGAGTCCCTAGCTTCAGATGACTGGGAATGATAAAGGACATCTCCATAAGAGTCATCTCTTAGTAAATTCAAACATTATCAAAAAGAAAAACACTCATGGCCAATTGTACATTTAATTTGATACACAGACTTCCAGATTATATTCTTTATTTGGATTCACAGCCTTTGCTCTCCAGGTTTTGGGATTTGGGAGAGGGGAAAGATGAAAGGCAATTGATTCAAAGGAAAATTGTATTATCTGGGTTTTGAAAATCCTACAAGACAAAGTTGCGAAGTAGATAAAGTAATAACTGGTGGAATTAGGTAATAGGTGTGGAAGAGAAATTGCTTTCTCATGCACGGACCAGTGTTTTGGATTTTTAAAAAAATATTCTGTCATTGGTTACAAATTTTTACTCAGCCTTTCTATTGGCATGGATTTCCTTTGGCCTCTCACTTTATAATGTATCTAAACAATCCCTCCCCGGTTAACGTGCCAAATTGTCCATTTTGAACTCATCTTCAGCCAATTTCAAAGAAACTACTTTGAAAGAAAACAGACCAGCACAGTTCTGCAATAACAGTTTTAAGATGGGCATTGGGTTTGGGGGGAAGGGAGAAATGTTCTTTTTTCAATGTACTGTATTGGAATGCTGGTAACTGTTAACCCGGTGTTCAGTATAGAGATATATATGTATATGTATATCTATGTATATGTATATGTATATATTTATTATTTTCATATAATTTGCCAGAGATCAGAAATGAACTGTCAATGTGAAATAAAGAGCTCTCCTTGTACTTGAATAATAACTACAGTTCCTACCCAGGTCTGCTTTGGGGCTTATGTTCTGCTCAGAAACTCCTTTCTCGGGAGCACTAGAATGAGAAATCGTGTTGTTCAATGTTTCACATCTGTGTATCAGCCCCAAAGCAGAGACGCGTTATGGTGACACTCTGAGGTGGCATAGCCAATCATTTACAACTTCCAGATTCAAGCTGCCTGGAGGGAATCAGCTCTATATAAGGTAGTATACAAAGGTGTCACTCACAAAAGGCTGGATGTGCTTTTTATCTACCTGGAAGGCTTCATTCTTCCAAGTTCACTCATACCCACTTAAAGAGGCCAGTACTTTGCCACTCTTGTACCTCTGTACCCATCAGGGCCTAAACAGCAGTGGCAAGCTACCAGCTAAGTTGTTTTTTAATATTGAATGCATGGGATGAACAAGTCACATTGCAGAAAAAGAACTGTCCCTACCCTGGATTCTTGCAGAGTTAATCCCACGACATGAGACTTTGGTATCGGTGGTTCAGGGGAAATTCTTCCATTCTATGACACTTGTCTTCTTCTCCAGAGGGAGTTGCTCTAACTAGTAATCTTGGCCCTGCTCAGTAAAATCCTCTGCCTGTCACTCTCCTGCTAGTTTGTGAAGATAGTTTATTAAAGTCTGTGCTTCAGTTCTCATCTTGTAAATAATGCTTATCATAAACTTGAACTTACACTTGAGATTCAAAATAGTCCTGTTTCTGCAGTATTGTGTTAGTCAACTTAAACCTGTGCTTTCATATTTAAGAAACCAGAAATTGTGCCAAAGATAGCAAAAGTAAACAAATGCTCAGTACTGACGACTGCTCCTGCTCCTGAAGTCTACGAGAATGATACCGAATTGTCACGTAAACATCATAAATAGTGACCAATGATTCAATATGAATTTTTAAATGCAAATATTGGTATTGTTTATGGGAAATAAATCTAAATATAAACGAAGTGGAATCAATCATTTATCTTGGGCTTAACAGTTCTACCCTCTTATCAGGCTGCTCCAGTTAGTGGCATGAAAGTCGGCAGAGCTGTTCATAACTGCGAGTCGTCCGTATTTTGGAGCCAGTTTGTAATCGGCCTCTTAACACACTGTGCTGTTCACTCATAACAGCGAACAATGTCCCATTTCAGTCTCAATAAACATTTCCTCATTCTTTCTTCCCCGCCTTTTTCTTCCTCTTACCTGTTCTTTTATCTTACTTGGTTGGGTGTGGGAAGGCAGAGATATGGTCAGTTGAATCAGATTGTACACATTATTGCTTTCAAAACTTTATGCCAGAAGAATGAAAAAACAGGGTTCAAGAAAAAATAATCTGATTGTTCATGTCAATCAATGGGGATTACAAGGCTGAAATCCAGTGCCCTTAGTATACTGATGGTATACTTGCCCCAAGTATACTCATGGACAGAAGAACAGTGTTATCAGCTCTGGGTAATGACTATTTTTTCAACAAATTTTTGTGAGTCCACTGGGTACGAGGCCCTTCAGTAAACACGCCTATTCTTAGGATAGCCATGGGAAATGGGTTTGACTTATAATCAGGCCAGGGGGCAGCAGCAGTGCCAGCTTTGAGGGGGTTTAAGAATCTTCCCTCCTGGAGCAGGAGAGAAGAAATGGTCCTGCACAGCCTTAGAAAGGCTAGAAGATTCTGTGCAACAAGACTGATCATTTGTATTCTCTAACTAATGAGTGGGCACACAGCTCTGATTTCTTACCAGCTTTGTGACCCTCGGAACAATCTAAACCTTGGTTTCCCCTTCCATAAAATGGGGACAATTCTTGCCTCATGAGACACCCTCCTCTGCTTCATTTACATGAGCAAATTGAAATGTAACTGTAATTGCCATTCCAGTGTTGTAGGACCCATATCATTTACCTGATTAAGGAATGTAGCTCCCTCCACTTGGCGCTAGTTGGGTTATTAGAGCAAACAGTGTATCCAACCTAGTGAGACTTCATAAACAACCCACATTCTATAAGCTGGAAACCCCTTTCAGGAAATGGGACATTTTAATCTGAAGAGTATATGACTTAGAATATTTTCTCGTATAAAGTACCATGTGGGAAGTAAACAAAAATGAATGTTCACAGTCTTTTTTTCTATGATCTGAGAAACAGAGGGGTTTGAGATGCTCAGGCTGTGTGTTTGAGGCCCAGATGCACATTCATGTAACACCCCTTCACACATTCTGGGAATGAGTGCACGGCATGAGGTTCACTTTTGCAGTCTTGGCCTATAAATCTCGTGTGACTTTTCAAAAACTGTCCTGCCCACCTGCCAGAAGCAGACTTTATTCTGGGCCCCATCTGGGGCTTTTTAATACACTCTGTGGTAGGAAATGTGCCTCTCTCCCCTTCAATCTTAGACTTTTAAGTATATAATATAAACAACAAGAAGTAGGACTTTTCAAATTAGTTTTGGGAATAACAGTGATCTATGTATATGGAATTAGGTGACTGCACAAGTGTATTAAGTTATTGATCAGAGATGGAGATGATTGGGGACATTTCTGAATGGCCTAACCCACACAGTGTCACAAAACTCCTAAGCAAGAAGTGAGATCCAACCACACAATTGATGCCTTGTTTCTTCCCCCACTGGGACAAAGCAATGCCATGTGTGATTTGGAGACACTCTTGGTTTCATCTACAAATCTCCACTTGGTCTGCCACTTCTAAGGTATCACAAAGTTCATAATAGTTATGAGTAAATGCCCAAAGACAAGATCCATATCCCTTTTGTTATTCTGGTTGGAGAAAAGGGGCAAAGAAAGTCATAGCCTCTTCTTGAGAAGGTCCACTGGTTTCTAGAAGGCTTTGCCAGCCTGGACCTGGGAAGCTCTAGCCCCATAGATACAACACCAGGATTTACCTACAGAGAAGCTTGTCCTGCAAAAGTACCCTTTATCAGAAGATGAAGCAAAGAGCTCTGGAACTGAAACACAGAACCAACCACACTCCTGGAGGCTGTAGCATTCTCTTCTTTCCCTTCAGGGCATTTGAGGGAATGCAAAGCAGGGCTGCATCATCAGTTCTTTTCAGAGTGGAAGGTCTGGCTGCCCAGAGAACGCATGAGGAGTTTGGAGATCTGACACTAGTCAGGGTTTGCTTGATCTTGTCCAGGCTCTGTGGAAGGGTATGTTTTCCAAGGTGAAGGTAAGACATTGAAATGAATTAAGTCGTCCTGGGAGTGTAGTCGCTGGAGAAAAGGCACCACTCCAGCCATTTTATGGGCACGCCTTCCCAAAGTGCTAAAGGCATGCACATTTTAAAGATGACTTTGATCCTCCTCCAAGCATTCAAATCTAACTTTCATTTATCTTTCATTGATAGAGCCCTTATGTTGTGTTTCCAAGGTCATCAGCTTAGCTTGGCAAGAATAATAAAAGACGAGCAGAAAGGTTTGAGCTGAAGACCTGGGGCAGGGGCAGAGGAAGGGGGAGTTGGAGGGGTCTCCAGAAATGAATCTGAGGATAACAAAATGTCTAAATCTTAAGGAAACTGGGCGAGTCTGACAGGCGTCAGAGAAGTGCAACTGTGTAAACTCATGTTATGAACAAAAGCAACACCCTATGTTAGCAACAGAGGGACCCAGGCAGGTCCTTCCTCAACACTGGCTCTTGCCTTCCCAGCATGCCAAATTGGCTTTAATTCCCAGGGCTTCTGAGCTAATCCTCCATTTCCTAATTTAGCCAGAAAGGTTAAGATAGACAAGAATGTGTCAACTTCTCATAAATCATACATAAACCCAAGGCTCTTTGCTCAGTCAGGAGGGCCAGTTGGGTTAGAAAAACATGCCACCTCCAGTTGATGAAGAAATTGGACACAAACAACAAGCAGACTTGGGCTGCAGGATACATAGTCTGCTTCACTGCCACTAAGGAAAGGTTTGCTCCCATATCATTCCAGGCAGACACCACCTACCCTATTCTTGGGCATCCTTACCTATCATAGAGATGACACTCAAAGGTCCAGATTCTTTTAGGATGTTGACCTAACACCTAATAGCTGCAGAAATCCAGTGAGATTTCTCCTTGCCAGGATGAATACAAGAGGGGATGGGATGTCATGAGTCCAGAAGGAAAAACAGCAACACCATCACAGAGGAAAATCATTTGTGATAACTTGGCAAATGTTGGCCCTGCATTTGCTATGTAGCAAGCACTGTTTGTACCACTTAAATATTAACTCATTTACTCTCATAACAGCATCATGAAGTGGGTACTGTTATCATCTCCTTTCTTCAGATGAGCACACACAGGTGGCACAGCAATTTGACTCCAGTATCAACGTTCTTCACCAGGCTCTGTAAGGCACAGAGGGCCAGGAGTGCTGAACAGTAATTGTAACTTAAGTCCTGGGTGGCCTAAAATGTTCAAGGCGAGTAAGAATCATTGCAGAGATCTACTGTAAGCATAATGCCTATAGTTAACAATATGGAATTGTATACCTAAAAATTTGCTAAGATGAGTAACTTAAGTCCTGGGTGGCCTAAAATGTTCAAGGCGAGTAAGAATCATTGCAGAGATCTATTGTAAGCATAATGCCTATAGTTAACAATATGGAATTGTATACCTAAAAATTTGCTAAGATGGTGGCTCTTATGTTAATGTTCTTATCACACACACAACAAATAAACGGGAAAGAACTTTTGAAGGTGATGGATAGCTTTATGGTATAGACTGTGGTGATGGTTTCACAAGGGTATACTTACCTCCAGACTCATCAAGTTGTATGTATTAAATATGTACAGCTTTTTGTATATCAGTCATAACTGAATAAGATTGTTTAAGAAGAACCAATCATTGCTAACAGCAAGTGCTAACTGTGTGCTGGCACTGTATTCGATATTTTACATGCATAAGCTCATTTATTCTTCTTGACACTCCTACCTCTGTTTTTCAGCTGAGAAAACTGTGGCATAGTGGCGGTTAAGTAACTTGCCTAAGTTCACACAGCTGGGACCCAAATATAATTCCAAAGTTTTTTCCTAGCTATTAAGATATGGTGCTTCAAAATGCCTAAAAAGTAAAAGACATGCATCATAGTATCCAGCTGTCACCTCTTTAAAAGTTGTTCATCTCTCCTAATGATGTCATTTCATTTGCTACAACCAAATTTACTCCCTTAAATTCCTCTCTTCCTGTTTTCCCATTCTAACAAAGATCAATTTTAAATGTGTCTGCATTATCTCCTACATCATCTAGCTACCCGACCTCCCCTCCTATATGGGTGAGATGATATAATCATACCCCTCCCTTGTGTCACCTTTAAATCTTTCATTCAAAACCCAGTTCTTCAAAGAAAGCTTTTCTGTTCCAAACCAGAGATGAGAAGGTGTCAGAATAAAAACTGAAAACCTATTTCTCTTTTCCTTTTCTTGCTAAGTTTTTGGAGCTGCTTATTGGTCTTCACGCTCTGCCCCCGTTCCCTCCCCACTCATTAATGCCTTAATCCCCTACAGTCTGGCTTCCACTCCCACACTCTCCTGAATCTCCAAGGTAACAATGTCCTGCTTGTGAAATCCGAAAGGCATCCTCTCAATTGTCAGTTTTTACTCTTTTATGATATTTGTCACTGTTCGTTAGCTTATATTCCTCTAGGTTGGCTTCCAGGACATTACCAGGTCCTGCTCTGCTCTGGTCCTTTCCCATCCCCTTCATCACCTGCATAACCTCCTCCCCCTGCTGCTCCCTTCCTCTGGGTCTCATCTCTGCCTGTGCCAAACACACAGGGGCCCCTCAAATATTTGTGGAATGCATGAAGAAGCTCCATATCCTGCTGGTCTCTCTCTGCTCTCTCTCTATCAGAACTCACCCATGGCTTCAACTACCACCTCTATGCAGATGATTACCAAAAATGCATATCCATGAAATCTATACCTGCCCCTGGTTTCTCCTGCCCTGACCTTCCAGCCAAACTTCAGATCCCCATTTCTAACTTCCACTGGGTGTTTCCCATTGGCCTTTCCACCATCTTTTTATACTGAATTTATCCAAAATCAACCTCATAAATTTCTTCTGTAGTCTCTTTCCTAAATTAGGTATGATGTTTTCAAAATCATCATTATTTCCCCTGCAACCTAGGATCATAACAATTTCTCCCTGCTTTTGACCCCAAGAGGTTTGAGGTTGCAAGGCAGGTAGCGGTTAGTTCATTTATTCGAGTCTCTCCACTCTGGGCTTCCGTTGGGAGCCCCTCAGTGAACTGTGCTGCTGCTTTGTGAAGTGAGTGGCCCAGGACCCAGCTTCTGTTCAGACATGAATAACTAGACATCATGTATTCCTGCATTTTCTCTTCCCAGGTTATTCTTGAATAAACAGCTTGTATCTTGATAATCCTCTAAATTCTATTTACTTCTATTTACAACAGTAAGATCTTTACAATAAGAATGCATCCAATTCCCACTCCCCCCTCCAGGGTCTGCGTTGAATATCCCGCGGGTCGGGACATGCTACAACCAAATTTACTCCCTTAAATTCCTCTCTTCCTGTTTTCCCATTCTAACAAAGATCAATTTTAAATGTGTCTGCATTATCTCCTACATCATCTAGCTACCCGACCTCCCCTCCTATATGGGTGAGATGATATAATCATACCCCTCCCTTGTGTCACCTTTAAATCTTTCATTCAAAACCCAGTTCTTCAAAGAAAGCTTTTCTGTTCCAAACCAGAGATGGGAAGGTGTCAGAATAAAAACTGAAAACCTATTTCTCTTTTCCTTTTCTTGCCAAGTTTTTGGAGCTGCTTATTGGTCTTCACGCTCTGCCCCCGTTCCCTCCCCACTCATTAATGCCTTAATCCCCTGCAGTCTGGCTTCCACTCCCACACTCTCCTGAATCTCCAAGGTAACAATGTCCTGCTTGTGAAATCCGAAAGGCATCCTCTCAATTGTCAGTTTTTACTCTTTTATGATATTTGTCACTGTTCGTTAGCTTATATTCCTCTAGGTTGGCTTCCAGGACATTACCAGGTCCTGCTCTGCTCTGGTCCTTTCCCATCCCCTTCATCACCTGCATAACCTCCTCCCCCTGCTGCTCCCTTCCTCTGGGTCTCATCTCTGCCTGTGCCAAACACACAGGGGCCCCTCAAATATTTGTGGAATGCATGAAGAAGCTCCATATCCTGCTGGTCTCTCTCTGCTCTCTCTCTATCAGAACTCACCCATGGCTTCAACTACCACCTCTACGCAGATGATTACCAAAAATGCGTATCCATGAAATCTATACCTGCCCCTGGTTTCTCCTGCCCTGACCTTCCAGCCAAACCTCAGATCCCCATTTCTAACTTCCACTGGGTGTTTCCCATTGGCCTTTCCACCATCTTTTTATACTGAATTTATCCAAAATCAACCTCATAAATTTCTTCTGTAGTCTCTTTCCTAAATTAGGTATGATGTTTTCAAAATCATCATTATTTCCCCTGCAACCTAGGATCATAACAATTTCTCCCTGCTTTTGACCCCAAGAGGTTTGAGGTTGCAAGGCAGGTAAGCGGTTAGTTCATTTATTCGAGTCTCTCCACTCTGGGCTTCCGTTGGGAGCCCCTCAGTGAACTGTGCTGCTGCTTTGTGAAGTGAGTGGCCCAGGACCCAGCTTCTGTTCAGACATAAATAACTAGACATCATGTATTCCTGCATTTTCTCTTCCCAGGTTATTCTTGAATAAACAGCTTGTATCTTGATAATCCTCTAAATTCTATTTACTTCTATTTACAACAGTAAGATCTTTACAATAAGAATGAGATTCAGAGGGATCAAAAAGAAAAACCACACTAAACTAAATCCAAGACAGGGCCTTGGAACACCCACCTGCCCCCCAGCACCCCAGCCCCTAGTAATTCTCAGTATTCCCTATTCTATCTCCCCTGCCAAAAAGAGACCATGAAAACAAAATCCCTCCCCAAGAGACTTTACTTGACTCCTATTTTGTTCTGTTAGTCCTTGAGTTCATCTTGCTTCATGTTATGAAGAATATAAATCTACAAAATGAAGGACACTGTGTCCTTATATCTGCAGGATAATGATTCTCTCAATCAATACTTCATTCCTGATAATTAAGTAGCTCATCCTCACTTTGTGACTCAGCCCAGGCCACCTGACTTAACTGCTCCTTCCTTAAAGGAGCCAAGCCTCCCTCCACACACACACCGGTAGGTTTTAAAGCACTTATTTTAATAATAAGTGGACTTGTCATTTCTTCCCACCTACAGTTTAATCAGCCCTTCTCTCTTTTATGACTCTCCCACTCACTTTAGGTTCTATTACCCTAATTTCCAGACTTCTTCAATGGCTTTCTCAGAGTTTCTCTGCTACTTACTCCCAAACCATCCTGAATAAAATCATCGGATTAATACTTCGCTTAATCACCCCAAAACTCTAATGGCTTCTTATTGTTTACAGTACAAAGTCTACAGTACCAGGCCTAATGTTTAATACACTTCAGAAGATGTCCCCAGAAGACATTTTCTTTTTTTTTTTTTTCTTAAAAAGATGACCGGTAAGGGGATCTTAACCCTTGACTTGG
>NW_007734075.1:13367-17389 GCF_000696425.1 Galeopterus variegatus | reverse complement strand
TTAAACTATAACCCCAACTATGTTCTCTTCCTGTAACTTCCTGGTCTGAAAAATAAATGCAGGAAGAGAACCCCAATTCAGGGTTAATTTCCCAAGGAAGGGTTGCCTCTCGCTGGAGGGAGCGTTCCCAGGGAAGTTAACCACTTCGGGCTTCTCACTGCTCGGAAGAGATGGGCTTTGAGTAATCCTTTGCATCTCCATCACCCAGGGGAAGTGGGGTGACAAATCCTTGGGGGGTGAAGCAACACAAAGCAACAAGAGAGCAGAGAGAGATAGACAGACTCTCCTCTTTTAAAGTTCTCAGAAACACACCCCTGACCACCATTTTTAATCCATTCACTACTGCAAGGTCCTACAATCCAATCATCTCTTCAAGGCTCCACTTTTCAATTAGCATGATAGGATTTCCCATCCTCTTAACAGTCACAGTGGGGGCTAAGTTTCTAATACATAAAACTTGGGGGATGCAATTCAAGCTTCAGGGAGTTCTAGGGGGACACAATTCAATCCACTACAGCCTGTAAACCAGGATTTAAAGTCAGGTGCTCTTGCTCCAGGATCCTCAGTCTTAACACCTACACTATAATGCTCATGCAAAGCACTTGATAACAGCGCCTGGTAAACTAAGGCACTAAACAATGAAATGAAAGAATAAGAGAAAGGGAGACAGGAAGGAAGAAGGAAAAAAACTTTACTTCATTTACTTACTGGGACTCCACTTACCCAAAGTGAGATGGGGTAAGGTCTTTAGAAGACCATAGCTCTCCCTCGCTCCCAAAGTTGCCCTTATTCTGGCCTCCTCTGTAGAACTCAGGACATATCATCTTCCGCACCCACCCAGGCTAAGCAGGCGGACATGCAGTGACACCACCTTGACTGGTTCTAAAGCATCCCCAACCAATTCCAAACCAAAGGTTTAAGACCCACCATGTGTATTTCAATTATCTTACCTTAGAGCAAACTCTCCGCCTTGCCAGGGGTCTCCCTTCCCTCTCTTCGTGACTGTCTTCATGTGAGAGTCCTAATCCTGGTGTCTCCATGGTCTAGCAGCTCCCAAATCCCCTTGACTGTTTCTGGGGCAGGCTACGGTATCCCTTGGTGAGTTCTTGGTATTGAGATGAAGGTNATTATTTCATACTATTAAACAGGAGTCAAAACTGGTGGCTGTGGGCAGGACCCAGCTTCAGGCCAGCTTTATGTGGCCACAAAGTCTTTTGCTATTTTAGATTTGAATTTAAAGAATTTGAACACCTTAAGGGAGGTGTTGGGGGGGGTACACTGTGCATTTCACTCCAGTTCCCACCACTCCCCATTATTTCAAACCCCACTGCTTCTGACACTTACAAATCCTGCCTGGTCCTGAAGACATCTGAGTTTGCAACATCTTTCGAGACTCACACTTGAAACATCTCATTGCCCTAGTAAGTCTGGAAACTTGGGGAAAGCACAGGTTGGACATTACGGCCCTTAGCATGGGCCTTCCCTACCCCACAGAGTACAGTGCAATACTGAGCACATAGTAGCAGCTTAATAAATACAAGTTGAGTACATCCATGAAAGGCTATGGAATCAATCTGGTTAATTTTCAGGGCTGGGGGATCACATGACCTAATGAATAAAGGATGTCATCATGTGAGTGGGTTGAACTTCCTCTTTGCAATGTCAAATGAGCTTTCCTGACACGAGTTCCCACCACGAATCCACCACTTCCAGCAATAACACCTATTGCCTACAGTCTATTCTTGGAAGTCATCCCACTGAAACAGGTGTGATATTTATCTCATTTCAAAATTTAAGTGAATGTCAGTTCCTGGAGGAAGAGGAACAGGGAAGTTTATTTTGGGGTGAGGAGGGAAGGCGAACTTCTTTATAAATGCTGTTTACAAACATAATATTCCAATGACAGGAAATAAGAACAGAAAGCATCTCTTGTTGACCTAAACAAGAAGTGGTTAACCTTGTTCCAACTTCTGTCAAGAGACCTTAGTTGCCCTGTCACCCTGACTGAAATTCATTGAGTTCATGTTTTTTTAAACCCTTTAGAGGTTGAATTATCCAGGATGTACCAGCCTCAGGGACGATCAGGTGATAACCAAGGAAGTGGCAGAGAGAAAATGACGTTTGGAAACAAGACAGACCAAGGTTTGTAAATTGGCTCTGACATTTGCTTTTATGACCATCAGTGTCCTTAGCAAGAAAATGGGGAAATAATGCTTTCCTNTCTGGCCTCCTCTGTAGAACTCAGGACATATCATCTTCCGCACCCACCCAGGCTAAGCAGGCGGACATGCAGTGACACCACCTTGACTGGTTCTAAAGCATCCCCAACCAATTCCAAACCAAAGGTTTAAGACCCACCATGTGTATTTCAATTATCTTACCTTAGAGCAAAATTTCCGCCTTGCCAGGGGTCTCCCTTCCCTCTCTTCATGACTGTCTTCATGTGAGAGTCCTAATCCTGGTGTCTCCATGGTCTAGCAGCTCCCAAATCCCCTTGACTGTTTCTGGGGCAGGCTACGGTATCCCTTGGTGAGTTCTTGGTATTGAGATGAAGGTAAGCCCCCACCCCTGCCATGTGACCCTCACACATACACAAAGCAAGCCCAACTACACATGTTGCATTCTGTCTGTCCTATTGGAGAGGAGGCAAAGCTGTATGGTCACCACAGAGCCATAGCGAGCAAGGGAGCCCCAGCAGGAGATTCCATGTGTAATGGGAGGGCTGATATTATACTGTGGACTACAGGGAATGTTAAAAATAAAGAGATGAGAACTGACTATACTCTTAGGGAGTTGCTAATGGATCACTCTAAAAGACACAGAACCCACAGGAGAAAATGTTAGACTGGGAACTCGTCACTCTGCTGAAGCAGCTCTGCCACCCGAGTCATCCTGAGAAGGACCCATGTGCCCCAAGGAGAATCTCCTGTCCTAGACATGACCCTGTTTTGGCCAAATTCCCTAGTTCTGAAGGTGAAACCAAGCATAAGTTCTTTCCTCTGATAAACAAAGTAATTTTACTGCCATAATTCGGTGCCCCTAGGCCCAGTGTGGAGGACGGAAGGGTCCCAGCACAAGGGAGCTGGAGGGCTACAGCTCTTATCACTGTTGGCAGGGCTCCCAGTACGAGAGAAGTGAGGGGGTTCTCTCAAAGACCCGCCAGTCCCCAAGGAGTGCTGGCATGGGTCACCTAATCAGTCCCATCTGGCGGTGCTAGCAGCTTCACTGGTCACAGCATGAACTAGAGGGCATGTCCTGTTCCTTGGGCTGTCCTTCAGAGAGGCCAGAGGGCTCCTTTAATGGAACTAATTGAATGGAGTCACGGCTAGATTGCAGGAGAGCGTGCAGGAGTTCAGGGACTAGGCTGAAACCACACACATAACCCATCAATCTTCTCAAATTATACACTTAAAACCAACCCCCTTCCTTATGGCAAACATATCATTCACACTCTCATTTTGAAAATCTCTTTTATAATTCAGTGCCTACAGGCTTAGCTAACTTTGGGTTACTCTCTTGAACATACAGAAATGGCCTCATTGCTTGGCAAGTTTTGTTTGAAGGGCCCAAGTTTCCACAAAGGAGATTTTCCCAGGAGCATCTGCAGTCCCAAGCCCCATAAAACACGCTCATAAAATATGGTCCAGGCGTTGACAGATCTGCAACTGTCAAAGTCAAGAAAGGAATTAAAACTGAAGCAAGACAGGTGGGACTTTTAAAAATTATGTTTATTGACACAGATCTTCCCAAAGTAATCCTAACTCCAATTTCACAAAATTATTCACACTGTTACGTACTCCAAAAGCAAAATACCTCAGCTGCAATCTTAGTCCCAATATAGTTCCTTAAAACTGAAATAATTCCTTGAGAAATAAAAAGTTAAAATAGGAATAATTAAGGGCCGGCCCGTGGCTCACTCGGGAGAGTGTGGTGCTGATAACACCAAGGCCCCGGGTTCGGATCCCACATAGGGATGGCCGGTTGCTCACTGGCTGAGCGTGGTGCTGACAATACCAAGTCAA
>NW_007734075.1:6303-12889 GCF_000696425.1 Galeopterus variegatus | reverse complement strand
AAGTAATCCTAACTCCAATTTCACAAAATTATTCACACTGTTACGTACTCCAAAAGCAAAACACCTCAGCTGCAATCTTAGCCCCAATATAGTTCCTTAAAACTGAAATAATTCCTTGAGAAATAAAAAGTTAAAATAGGAATAATTAAACAATAGAGTTAGCAGATCAGAAACTGGGCAAAAAAGCATAATTTAGTGAGAAAAATAAAAATAACTTTAAACTGGGTGGCTATAATCAAAAGAAGATAAGAATGGACATTTAAGATCTTATTAAATTAAATTAAATTAAGTAGTTATATACAAAACATTTCAGAAAAAAGCTGAACATTAAATGTCACAGTATATACGTGAACAATAACTGAAATGGGACACCAACTCATTAGTGCTGATTTCCTTCCGCCACTTATGTAAGTGACCTTCTTATGAAAATTGTACCAGAGTCTTAATGACACACAGTATTTTTTATTTTTGATGACCACTTAGAGGTAACGTAAAAATAACAAATTGACAACTATAGTTTCAGAGACACCGAGAACATATAAGCACATGTAAGTTAGGCTATCTGTCTGCCTTCCCGAGGTGGAGTGCTTGTTATAATACATACCTTTATTTGGCTGAAATTCTAAGAAGATGAGTTTTATTTTGCTGTTTCTGTTTTTGGAGGTTTTCTTTTTCTGTTTTAATTTTTAATTTTGTTCTCCTAATTTACCCAATGAACCAATTCTTATGATCATCATGAGAAAAGAAAACTTGGCTCTCACTGGATCTTGTAAAAAACTAAAAGGGTTTTAGGGTATTGTCTTACTCCACTCAGGCTGCTATAACAAAATACCATAAACTGGGTGGCTCATAATCGAAAGAAACTCATTTGTTACATTTCTAGAAGCTGGGAAGTCTAAGATCAAGTCACCAGCCAATTCGGAATCTGGTGAGGGCCCCTTTCCAGGCTCACAGATGGCACCGTCTTGTGGTGTCCTCACATGGTGAAAGGGGCAAACGAGCTCCCTTGGGCCTATTTCATGAGGGTGCTAATCCCATTCATGAGACCTCCACCCTCATGACCTAATCACCTCCCCAAACGCCCCACCTACCAATACCATCACCTCAGGGGTTAGGTTTTCAACATAAGATTTTGGGGGGGACACAAACACTCAGAACTTAGCAAGTCCAGTAGAGGAAAATGCTAAGATTACAGTAGGAAGGAAGGACATTTGCATTTGCAGGCCCCCTCTCCTCTGGGGCTGTGCCCATGGCGACAAGCATGCCTCTAGTCCTCCTTCATCCCATTCCCTCTCTCTTCCTGCTCCCTCAACCTGTGTAAGCATTTCATAAAGGTACACTACTAACTAATTTAAAATCTGGTTTTGGCAGTTCTATCTGCAGAACCTATTAAAATAGGGTTTTTTTAGAGAAACATTTGAGGAGGGTTTTGTCATATAAATGTATTAATATAAATAAGTGGCTCTACTGAGAGTGGCCAGGCATTCAGGGACTAGGCAAATTAAGAACACAAAGTTATAAAGAATTGCTGAGGGAAAAAAGGAGGGGCAGGGCACAGAAGGAGTAGTGTAAAGTACAGTCCGAAGAAACTAGCCTCCTCTTACAAATTCATCATAGAAATTCAGCCTTTAAATAAGATCTGAATTCTCCAGATGTAATGCTCTTCTTTCCTAGGTTTTCATTGGACTTCACATAATTAAAACCTAACACTAAAAAACAAAGAAAACAAAAACAGATTTACCAGAAAGAGAATATCAGGTTCACAGTTTTCCTGGAGGATTTATTCGGTTATTCCTCTAAATACCAACGTCCTCTAACTCGTATAAGATTTAAGTTGAGTTGGTGGGGGGTGGTGATGGGGGAGAGACAGAGAGGAAGAAAGCAGGAAGAAGGAAGGAAGAAAGAACTTTTCAGAAACACATCCACTGCCAAAAATGAAGAACACCTGAAAAGGCATCTTAACATTTTTGTTAGAGTTCTAAGTACTTTCCAAGTGGGAAAGCACCTGCTACCCAACTATTGTTATTTTCTATTTCATGCTCAAAACAAACACAAATGAAAACGCAAATTTGCCAGGTTGACATGAAAATGTGAGCCCCAAACAGCAAACGCTTTAATCAATAACTCTTACCTGGGTACCAAAAAAGTCTGAGTACAGGGTTTGATTTAAAGGGGATTAGACACCAGTAACTCAATACAGACAACAAAAACTGTTCTTCATTTCTCTAAGGATGCGTCAGTTGTCTCAGTGAGTGAGTTCTTCATGATCCTCCCTTCAGCTTTCTTTCATTTTCCCCTGCAAAATTTGAAATGTCACATACTACATGTGGTATTGGGGAAGGGGGGAGTTGTTCCAAATTTCCCATCCTTAAGAAACTTACAGCCTACTGCAGAGATTCTCAATCCTAAATGTACATCAGAATCTCTGAAGAACTTCTATAAAAATGCCAACGCCAGGTACCATCTGTAGAGATTCCAATTAAATCAGTCTGGAGTGGGGCCTGAGCATCAGCATTTTTCAAAGCTCCCCAGGCAATGTTAATGTTCATCGAGGACTGCTGACCCAGGCATTTGCCTTGTGATTCGGGTGTATGGCCACTGCCTGCGTGGTCTGTTGGATTCTGACAGGGCCAGGAGCTCCTGGGATAAAGGCAGGTGCATCATTATCCATGGCATCAATCCCCACAAGCCACCAGATGACAAGGCCTCAGAAGCTGGTGAGCTGATCAGAGAGGTAGGGCCCTTAAATGGGGAAGCTTGGAATCCGTAGGTTGCTTTGCTTTCGGCTTTGGTTGTAATGAAGGTGAAGGGATCCCTGTGGGAGGAAGTAAAGTGGCTCCTGCTCAGTGGAGACAGGTGAGCTCAGAAGCCATCCCAGCCACTGTTTTAGGAACTGGAGGCCTAAGGAGCTATGACAGAATCAGAAACCAGCAGTCCAATTAATTTTTATCCTGCATTTTTTTCTTTTCTTGGTTTATTTCCTTTTTGCCATTCTTTAATTTTAGAAAAGCTTTGGGGCTATAATTCATGTCTGTATGGGAGGAAATCCAGGCCTGTGTTTCTTGCCAACGCTCCCACAGGGGGCATTACTGGGGAACTAGCTCCCACTGAAGGCCCCAGCTCCCACTGAAGGCCAGCCAGGTGGTGGAATCTGAGATCACACAGATGGAGAACTCAGTGGGCCAGAGCTGGTGCAGTCTGGTCAGCTTCCCTCCCTTTACAGAGGCAGAAGGCCTGACTGCCCGTGGGATCACGAGGTTTCACAAAGGTGGCCTGGTAAAGCCATCCTTGAAAGTGCAATCTCAGTGAGTATCTACCAGATGTGAGCAATCAGCTCACAGACTTGGTGGGGCCATGACACAGCAGTATTCACACCTTCCCAGAGAACTAGAGGATAATCTGAGGGGGGTTTTGGTGGGGTTTTTTGTTTGTTTGGCTTTTTTTTTTTTTTTTTTAAATGGGGAAATTCACCATTTTAAAAAATACAAGGGACCATCTGTTTATACCANGAAGCTGGTGAGCTGATCAGAGAGGTAGGGCCCTTAAATGGGGAAGCTTGGAATCCGTAGGCTGCTTTGCTTTTGGCTTTGGTTGTAATGAAGGTGAAGGGATCCCTGTGGGAGGAAGTAAAGTGGCTCCTGCTCAGTGGAGACAGGTGAGCTCAGAAGCCATCCCAGCCACTGTCTTAGGAACTGGAGGCCTAAGGAGCTATGACAGAATCAGAAATTAATTTTTATCCTTTATCTTTTTCTTTTCTTGGTTTATTTCCTTTTTGCCATTCTTTAATTTTAGAAAAGCTTTGGGGCTATAATTCATGTCTGTATGGGAGGAAATCCAGGCCTGTGTTCCTTGCCAACGCTCCCACAGGGGGCATTACTGGGGAACTAGCTCCCACTGAAGGCCCCAGCTCCCACTGAAGGCCAGCCAGGTGGTGGAATCTGAGATCACACAGATGGAGAACTCAGTGGGCCAGAGCTGGTGCAGTCTGGTCAGCTTCCCTCCCTTTACAGAGGCAGAAGGCCTGACTGCCCGTGGGATCACGAGGTTTCACAAAGGTGGCCTGGTAAAGCCATCCTTGAAAGTGCAATCTCAGTGAGTATCTACCAGATGTGAGCAATCAGCTCACAGACTTGGTGGGGCCATGGCTTTTTTTTTTTTTTTTTATGGTGAAATTCACCATTTTAAAGAATACAAGGGACCATCTGTTTATACCAAGAGAACCAAGACCCAGAACATCCAGGATAAGGAGAAATAGATGTATTCCAACCTCTTCTACCCATTTCTACCACCTATTTCCTGCCTCTACCTGGTTAGAAAATTGGACTCATTGTTTTTGGTTCAAGAATCTCTGATCTTTTTCTAGTAAAAATATACCTTTTAATTTCCTTGGATCTTGAGACCACTTGGAAGCCAGGAGAGGGCAAGCTGATTGACAGTGAAACAGCTGACATGGAGAAGGGAAAGAGCAGGAACTGGTGTTGCAATCAGGAGAGAGTCCTCTAGAGAGGCAGGGACTGGGACACAGTGGGAACCCACAGGGTCATGTGCCAAACACTTCCTTTCTGGGATCTGTCTTCCCAGTCCATAGGAGTGACTCTAGCTATTTTATCTACTTGACCTTGCTTGTTTGAATCTTCCCCAGATTCACTGAGATATTCAGTGTCTTTCGAATAAATGCCCTGTTTGCTTAAGACTAGCCAGAGTCACCCGGGTTTTTTTCAAAACCACAAAGACCCTCACTAATGCAGCTCTGCAGACTCACTGTCTCACCAAGAATCCATCTAGGGGGAGGACGGCATGGAGACTTCCAGGGAAGGCCTATGAGCACATCCCAAACCACCGGGGAGGAGATCCTGTTGTGTGGGGACCTCATTTTCTAAGACTATTTCCTTTTTTTCCCTTACCTTCTCTCTGTCCCTCACATCACTGTCCACATATCAGCTGGTTCAGGGCTTTATGTAACTTGATGTTACCCATGTTGAAATTCAGTGCAGTTTGGCATTTGGTAATTATGTGGGCTATGTTCTTTATAACCACTTAATAAATGCCTGGTGGACTGTTTTGGCAACTGGACATTAAGTGGCACAGAATTCATCCTTTAATCTACCAAGCAGAACGTTCTAAGGCACAAGCATCCAGAATGGACAATCACTGAGCTGTCCTCCACGTTCCTCTGTGCTGAAGGTGGGGAGTCCTGGTCAGCCCTGGGGCAAGGCAACTTACACCCTAAAGCATGAATGACCCTCAAACCAGACTATCAGGAGCCTGACTACAGAGAAGACCTAGCAGGTCATTTCACACTCTTTTATTTAAAAGACTCATAATTATGTTGCTATAATGAGGACCACACACTACTACACTATAGGATCCTAGTGGGAGACATCCAAGGGCAGTGTCCACAAACTCTGCTTGGGGTCCAAAGGCCTCCCCTTTACACACCTGTTCTTTCTTTCTCCCCAGGGTTCTCCTATCACACACTGTAGCTTTGGAAAGGCAACAGAACGTAATGGTTAAGAGCATGGTCTCTGATGCTACATTACCCAATATTCTCAGCTCCACCATTCACTAGCCAAGTCACCTAGAGCAAGGTACCTAACCTCTCTGTGCCTCAGTTTCCCTGTCTGTAAAATGGAACTAATGATAGTATTTAGCTCATAGGGGTGTTGTGAGAATTAAATATTAACTCACTTAATACATGTGAAGGATTTGGACCAATTCTTGGCACTTAAGAAGCAGGTAATAAGGAAGAGCTATTATCATTTGGGGCCTGGGTTAACAAGGGAGAAAAAGAGAGTATCTGAGAAGTGATGATACCTCACGATATGGCCAACTACTTGCCACACATCTGAACTCTAGAGTTCCTCATTACCTCATTCAACATTCTCTTACAAAACATGTTTATCGAGCAGCAACCAGAGTGGAGGGTCAAGTGAAGCAAGGACAGCACCAGGGTGGGGGTGGAAAGACAGTTCTTGCTCAGAGCACACACCTAGTATGTGTGGGTGAAAAGTTACATGGGATTCCATTGTACTGTGCTAAATGTTGGGTATAACGTGGGGAGCAACAGAGACAGGGTCTCCGGCCTCATGAAGGTTTCATTCTAGTAGAAGGGACAGATTTTATTAAACAATCAACCTAAATAAAAATATAATAATAAACTGTGTCACACTGCATGAAAGAAAAGTGTGGGGTGCTAAAGGGTATACACTGAAAGGGGAGGGAATATCATGGAAATTCATGAGACCTGAAGGACAAGTAGAAATTACCCGGGCAGAGTCAGGAAGAAGTATTCCAGATGGAGAAGGCAACGTGTGCAAAGGCCCCAAGGCAGGAAAGAGCTTGTGTTCAAGGAGCTGAAAGAAGGCCAGAGGGTCTGTTAGTTAAAATGTGAGGGGGGTGGGGTGGTCCAAGAGGAGGCAAGAGAGCTGGCAGACATGCACTATCCTTATGCTGACCGAAGGAAGAATGCAGTTTTGGGGTCTCCTGTCCATTACACTTTCTAGGTAGTTCATATTGGTAGCAAGAACAAAAATTCTTACAGCAAGTCAAGATAAGAAGAGCACTTGCTGCTTACTTACATAAGACA
>NW_007734075.1:4327-5635 GCF_000696425.1 Galeopterus variegatus | reverse complement strand
ACAAAAATTCTTACAGCAAGTCAAGATAAGAAGAGCACTTGCTGCTTACTTACATAAGACATCGGCTTAAAAATATCTCTGTTCATGCAGTGGGTATTTCTTCAGAGGGTAGCTTGGTCTTTGGAGGATATAATTTAATTCAGATGTAGAATCTTTCTATAACAAAAACAAATCCAGCAATTGCATTACCCAGAATGTAATAAAGATCAATGACACTAGATACGTAGTTTTGTGTGTAAAATGTCTGTGTATCCCATTTATGTGGTGTCAATGACACCAAATGTGTAGTTTTCCATGTAAAAGTTCTGTGTATCCCATTTATGATGCCAGATGTGCAGTTCTGCATGTAAAAGTTCTATGTATCCCATTTTGTGTGTAAAAGGTCAATGTATCCATCCCCTTTATGGGTCTTCAAAAAAATGACGGAAAGATTCGTGCTATCTTTTAATTCTATTTTTCCACAAAATTTTTGAAGTACCCTTATATATGTGGGGTCCATTATATATGTGTATAGGTAGATACTTTTTCTTTTTTTTTTCCCCCCTCCATTTTAAAGGGATTTCCTTACTTGAAAAGGTTGGGAATTAAAGCAAAGCTAATGACTTTTCAGCAAGGAAGTAAAGTAATTCACTATTCCCATGTTTTAGGGTAATCAACACTCATCTATAAGTGTCATCCTATAAATCTAGCATATTCTAGTATTTAATAAGTCAAGTTGAACAATTCAACTACATGGCATGGTTTAATACAGGCACGGGGGGTGCTGTTAACCTTTCTTTTGAATTCTTTTGCCATTGTAAAAGGTCACTTAGCTGTACGTCTGCAGTAGACACCAAGTACTGGATATATCTACAAATAGATGAGAAATACTCCCCGCACCCACATAAATTCAAACAGCCCAAACCACCTTACTACATTTTAGAAGAACTTTCTTCCTTGTTGTGACCTTACACAGACCACACACATAACTGTATTCTTCCCTGGACTGGGATTCCAGTGCATAGGGGAAGGGAATGTGCCGTGGACCAGTTAGACTGTCTTCTCCTTCTTCAAAAGGACCCCACTGCAGGACCTCCTCTTTATGAATGCCGTGCTCCAAATTAGCTGCTACTCATCCCTCAGGTCTAAGCTCCACTGTATTTTCCTCAAGGGGTCTGCCCTGACTCCAAACCAAGCCAAATACCCACTATCATAAACTCTCAGGACACCATATGCCCTCCTGGGTAAGTGTCACATGTCTGTGGTTACTTGATTAATGTCTGTCTCCCCCACTAAACTGTAAGTCCCAATTCCCATATTATTTTGTCA
>NW_007734075.1:0-1903 GCF_000696425.1 Galeopterus variegatus | reverse complement strand
CTTGATTAATGTCTGTCTCCCCCACTAAACTGTAAGTCCCAATTCCCATATTATTTTGTCAGCGAAGATCCAGTTTTGTCAGAAGCTCTAACCTTGTCTGGGTGCTGCTGAGCTCTGTGGAATGTCAGAAGACTGCATACCCTTTCATGGATCATCTTCCATGTGGACTCAGAACCAGGATGGAACCTGCTCCACAGATTAAATGGAGTGGAATATTACACAACTACTAAAAAGGATACTTACATAGAATACATAACAATATGGGTTGATATTTAAACCTTAATCATAAGTAAAAAAACAGCTACATGCAAAATGATATACATAGTGGGATTTCAATGTTTTTATTAAACCCACACATAGGGAAAGCACTGGGGAATAAAAACAACCAGGATGTTAAGAATGGTTTTTGTTTGGGTGTGTGGCTATGAGTGATACTTTTCTTCTTTGCACTTTACTATGTTTTTCAGATATTTGTCTAACAAACAAATCTTGCTCTTACGTTTAAAAATTGAATCCAAAAAATTTTAATATAAAATTTAATCCCAGTTTTCTACTATGAGGATTTTATTTTATATCTCATTTGCTTTAGGCATCCAGACCCCAAACTTAACCACACGTCTGACAGTGTCAGTTCTGCACACATGGAACATTTTCTCACTTCCATAGGAAATTTGCCAACACTCTGCCAAGAACGCTGTCACCTCCCAACCCCCATTCCTACTCTTATTAACCCCTACCCACCCTTCAGAGCTCAGTTCAATCGTTGATTTTATCAGGAAAAGTTCTTCCTGGACCCCTCCTGTAAGAGGAGGTCAGCTCCCCTATTATACACACCTGGAGTTCCATTTACCTACCCCTCATTCACAGCGTTTCCACCAGTAGACGGTTTTTCATTATTTGGTTAATGTCTATCTTTACTCCTAGACTGAAACTGGGACTGACACTCTTTAGTTAATAGCTCATGCCAGGGCATGGTAGGTATTGAATACCACAATAGGTATTTAATAAATATTTGTTGAGTGATTGAATTCATTCATTCATTCATTCATTCATTTATATCTCGGAGGGTGGGTGGGTACCAAATTCTAAATTCTGAGGTATAGGGGCTTCCAGTCAAGATGGCAGAATAGATAGTCCCCAGCATCATTCTCTTACAAATCAACCAATTTACAATTATTAAAAAAGCAATGACAGCCAAGCTGAGGCTACTAGAGCTCAGGGGAAAAGGAGGAAAGACCTATGGAGTGCATGAAGAAGGGAGAAGCTATGATGAGAGAAAGAAAAACCCACTCCAACCATTTCAAGCCTCTGCCACTTCAAGGCTGGAGCTGCTGAGCACATAGAGCAAAAGCTGGCAAAAGCTGCAGCTGTGCCCTTTGGATGGAGTTGCTTGGAGGCAGCAGGGGAAAAGAGGGCCTTGGTGGCCCCCAGGCCAGCAAGACCACTAACAGGGTTCCTGTGGACCCACATAGGTGCAAGGAGCCACAACAACTGAAAAAAAGGAGCCATTTAGAGGCCACTGAGTCATCACAAGGGACTGGCACATGGCTCATCCCATGGGAAGTGTTTTGAGCATGGGCAGTGGGGGAGACAGGCCCACTGGGGAAACACTGGGGCACAGCAAGGACAGCCGATCTGTCCCCCACTCAGCATAGGACCACAGAGTGGAGACTGGACAGGAATACAGAACTGCAGGGGATGCAGTTTGCTGAAAAGACTCAGGCCCAGAGCAGAGTTTCTATACAACCCAGGTGTACTGTAACTCATGAGACCTGGAAGTACCAATAAAGTCAACCATTAAATCCTGAGCTGCACAAAAAGCCTTCCCCAGGGAATCAGCAACAGAGCAGCAATTTAGCTTAACCATGCAGCTCAAGTCCTGGTCCCCACAGGAAGTTCGCCC
>NW_007734074.1:91261-99741 GCF_000696425.1 Galeopterus variegatus | reverse complement strand
TCACTTATTGGTGGGAGCTAAAAATAAATAAATAAATTCACACGCACACACAAAAAAACTGGGGGGGGGGGGGGGGCAGGGAAGAAGCCATAACAACTACAACTCCTTGCAGTTGATACAACAAGCAAACAGAAAGACATTGTTGGGTTGGAGCGGGGAGAGAGAGGCGGGAGGGGGAAGGGGAGTTTCGGTAATGGGCCACAATAATCAACCTCACTGTATATCGACAAAATAAAATCAGGAAAAAGAAAAGATCAGTGAAACAAAAAGTTGTTTTTTTAAAAAGATAAATAAAATTGGCAAACCTTTAGCAAGACTAACTAAGAAGAGAGAAGACTCAAATAACAAAAATTATAAATGAAAAAGGTGATACTACAACTAATACCTCAGAAATACAAGGAATCATTAGAGATTACTACAAACAATTATATGCCAACAAATCTGAAAATCTGCAGGAAACAGATAAATTTCTGAACACATACAAACTACCAAAACTGAGCCAAATGATACAGAAAATCTGAACAGACCAATAACAATAAAAGAGATTGAAGCTGTTAACAGAAGGCTCCCAACAAAGAAAATCCCAGGACCGGACAGGTTCACAGCAGAGTTCTACAAAACCTTCTAAGAGGATTTGATACCAATTCTGTACAAACTATTCAAAAATATTGAATATTGTCCTATATATTGAACAGCCTAAAGCCTCTACAAAAAAACTCTTAGAGTTGATAAATGATTTCAGCAAAGTTGCAGGATACAAAATCAACACACAAAAATCAGTAGCATTTCTATACTCCAACAATGAACATGCAGAAAAAGAAATCAAGAAAGCTAGCCCATTTAGAATAGCCACCAAAAAATAAAATACTTAGGAATAAAGTTAACCAAGGAGGTGAAAAATCTCTACGAAGAGAACTACAAACCACTGTTGAGAGAAATTAAAGACGACACAAGAAGACTGAAAGATATCCCATGCTCTCAGATTGGAAGAATTAACATTGTGATAATGTCTATATTACCCAAAGAGATCTACAGATTCAATGCAATCCCCATCAAAATTTCAATGACATTTTTTCTCAGAAATGGAAAAAACTATCCAGACATTTATATGGGATAACAAAAGACCATGAACAGCCAAAGCAATCCTGAGCAAAAAAATAAAGCTGGAGGCATAACACTATCTGACTTTAAACTATACCACAAAGCTATAATAACCAAAACAGCATGATACTGGCATAAAAACAGACACACGGATCAAAGGAATAGAATAGAGAATCCAGAAATCAACCCATACACCTACAGCCATCTGATCTTTGACAAAGGCACCAAGCCTATACACTGGGGAGGAGACTGCCTCTCCAGCAAATGGTGCTGGGAAAACTGGATATTCATATACAGGAGAATGAAACTAGACCCATACCTTTCACCATATACCAAAATCAACTCAAAATGGAATAAAGAATTAGATATACATCCTGAAACAATAAAACTCCTTAAAGCAAACATAGGGGAAACACTCCAGGAAGTAGGAGTAGGTCCTGACTTCATGAATATGACCCCAAAAGGACAGGCAACCAAAGGGAAAATAATCAAATGGGATTTTCTGCACAGCAAAAGAAACAATCAACAGAGTGAAAAGACAACCAACAGAGTGGGAGAAAATATCTGCAAAATATACATCTGACAAAGGATTAATATTCAGAATATACAAGGAACTCAAACAACTTTACAGCAAAAAAGCAAATAACCCAGTTCAAAAATGGTCAAGGTGGGCCGGCCCGGTGGCGCACTGCTATAGTGCACCGCTTGGGAGCATGGTGGCGCTCCCGCCGAGGGTTCGGATCCCACATACAGACCAGTTCCCGCTCACTGGCTGAGCGAGGTGCGGGAGCAACACCGAGGGTTGCGATCCCGTTGCCGGTCCTGGTCCGGTACGGGGGCGACACTGAGGGTTGCGATCCGTTGCCGGACACGGAAAAAAACAAAAAGAAAAAAATAATAATAATAATAAAAAAAAATGGTCAAGGTAGCCGAATAGGCATTTCTCAAAGGAAGATATGCAAATGGTCAACAGACACATGAAGAAATGCTCAACATCACTCAGCCTTCAGGAAATGCAAATCAAAACCACTTTGAGATACCATCCCACTCCAGTTAGGATGGCTAATATACAAAAAACTGTGAATGATAAATGGGGGCAAGTATGCAGAGAAAAAGGAACTCTCATGCACTGTTAATGGGACTGCAAAATGGTGTAGCCTTTATGGAAAATGGTATGGAGTTTCCTCAAACAATTACAGATAGATCTACCATATGACCCAGCTATTCCACTGCTGGGAATATACCCAGAGGAATGGAAATCATCATGCCAAAGGGAAACCTGCACTCCCATGCTTATGTTTATTGCAGCACTATCTACAATTCTCAAGAGTTGGAACCATCTCAAATGTCCATCATCAGATGAGTGGATAAGGAAACTGTGGTATATCTTTACAATGGAATATTACTCAATATAAAAAAGAATGAAATACTATCATTCCCAACAACATGGATGGACTTAGAGAAAATTATATTAAGCGAAACAAATCAGGCACAGAAAGAGGAATACCACATTTCTCACTTATTTGAGGGAGCTAAAAATAAATAAATAAAGAAAGAAATATACAAACAAATAAATGGTGGGGGGGGAAGAAGACATAACAATCACAATTATTCCTTGAACTTGTTAAGACAAGTGAACAGATATGATATAGTTGGGGGTGGGGGGGAAAGAGGGAGGGGGGAAGAGGAATGAGTAAAGAGACATGAAAATCAAGTACAATGTATATTGAGAAGTTAAAATACAACGAAATTTAAAAATTAGAAAATTTTAAAATTTTACAAATTTTTAAAAATTAAAAAAAAAAATCCCAGTGATTTTATATATGGATTATTTTATTAAAATCTCTGTATGAGTATACCACAATTAAAGATAAAACATTTTCTATTACCATATCAAAACATAATGCATAATCTTTTACAACAATGTTAGCAGATCTTCTATCGTGCTTTTAATATTTAGCCATCCAATTCTGCCATTCTAATAGTTGCTGATCCTGCTATAAAATGGTTTTAACATGTCCTTTGGGACAAAAAAATACATAAAAACACAAAATTCAAAATGTGCTTATCTGTAATAACACATTGAACATCAACTTTTAAAATCAAACCAAGGTTCAAGGGAAATTTCAAGAGGAGACAAAAAAATGGGCCAATATCTTATTTCTAAGTCATGTAACCCCACATAATGTGAAAGTTTAAGTATTCCTGAGCCTCAAGAATGTAAGAACTGTCACAGTGGGCATTGTTTCTGGGGGGTCAAATGTCAACTATTAGGAGAATATATACCTACAACAATGCTGTATGCATAATAAAACACTGAATAGATACTTCATTGAATTGTAGCTGTCCTTATCTATCAAAAAATATTATCAGCTGGGCCGGACCTGTGGCTCACTCGGGAGAGTGCGGCGCTGGTAGCACCGAGGCTGTGGGTTCGGATCCTATATAGGTATGACCGGTGTGCTCACTGGCTGAGTGTGGTGCAAATGACATCAAGCCAAGGGTTACGATCCCCTTACTGGTCACACACAAAAAAATTATCAGCTGAAATAACAGCTAAAAATAAAAATATAGGAGCTTTTTTTTTCCTGGTGGTTGGCCGGTACAGGGATCAAACCCTGGACCACAATGTTATCAGCACCATGCTCTAACCAACTGAGCTAACCAGTCAGCCCCAAATATAGAAGCTTTGTGATTAGAGTTTCTGAATACTAGCTTTCCTTACTATTTCTCTAAGTCTTGGGAGGCAGAGTATCTGGCATTCAATTAAAAAGTACAAGAGACAGTTCCAATTAAGCTGACAAAAATTATAAAGAATAGTATAGGTATAATTTAACATTAAAAAGCATTTACAATTAATCTCCCAAGGAAATTTACTATTAAAACAACAAACAAAAACCATAAAATATATGCTACACACCAACACAGGCACACAAAGACACTGGTGTGGCATTAAAGAGAAACTCAATGGTGACTATTCTAAAATAATATACGTAGGTTGAGACTATTCATAAGTATTTGAATGGGTATACCCCTTATAATAAAACAAACTAATTATAACTCCAAACTCCCTATTTACTAGAATACAATTTAAACAATAGATGCTACATAAGTTTCTTTTTTAAAAAATGATAATTGTTTCAAAGACAACTAAATTTAATCTGCAAAGACAACATGACAAAAATGCTTGGCTAAAAACTTTCAGTACAATGCTCTAATTAAAAGTGGGGAATATGATTAGAGGCATACTAAAACACAAAGCAAAATGCCTGTCAAGTGAAACTTGAATTCCACTAAATCCTACTTACTATCCTTCCAATACATTTCTTTTTGCTCAAGTTAGCTAGAGTCAGTTTCTGTTGCTCACAATCAAGGAACCCTAACTGATATCTCTAGGTACCCAATTCTAGGTTAAGAGTGGCCTGTTGAAAATGGGGCATATTTACAAAATAGACTGGTACAATTACCATAACAAAAAAAAGCTTAAATTTTAGGCACAGTCAAATTTTTATTTGTTTTTTGGCCTGTTGAAAATGGGGCATATTTACAAAATAGACTGGTACAATTACCATAACAAAAAAAGCTTAAATTTTAGGCACAGTCAAATTTTTATTTGTTTTTGGTTTTTTTTTTTTTGTCTTTTTCCGTGTCCGGCAACGGATCGCAACCCTCAGTGTCGCCCCCGTACCGGACCGGGACCAGCAACGGGATTGCAGCCCTCAGTGTTGCTCCCGCGCCTCGCTCAGCCAGTGAGCGGGAACCGGTCTGTATGTGGGATCCGAACCCTCGGCGGGAGCGCCGCCGCACTTCCAAAGCAGCGCACTATAGCAGTGCGCCACCAGGCCGGCCCAGGCACAGTCAAATTTTTAGAGACTACTGAATAAGTATACAGAAGGTCAAAGCCTTGCTCTAATTGTCACCAAGCAATTTCTGTTGGAAGTTTTGGAATAGAGTCAGAGTTCAATATATATTTCATAGGCATGAGTTATCAATTCATTTATTTTTCTTTCTGAAAGCAAATTATGATCTAATTCATCATTTGGTTTCCTACGCATATCATTTTCTACTTTAAATTTTTTAAAATGAGTTCTTATCATGAATGAATATTTCAAATATTTTTAATATTTTAAAATTACTTTTTTAAATATTTTATTTTTACATATATTCATATCTTTCTTACATTTTCCCCAAAAGTAGCACATACTTGAAGCAAATCAAATACAAAGATTAATAGAGAAAAAGTTAATTTTTCCTCTACCTCATCCCTTTAGGTCCCACCTTCCTGAAATAACTAAAACTGATAATTTGGTATATATACTTTCACTGACTTTTGCATATTCAAGTAATTTCTTTTTATACAAATGAAATCACATTATACACATTACTCAACTTACCTAACAATACATCTTGGACATACCTCCAGAATATAGCATATAACTCAATTCATTCTTTTTAATTGCTGCCTAATAATCCACTGTATGGACATATCACACTTGGTGATGGAATTCAATTAGTGATGGGAGTAGAACTGTCAGACTTTCCAGATTATTCTGATTTCCAATCCAATTAATGGTGTAATTAGCATTCTTGTACATGTATCCTTATATACAGGAGGACAGATAGCAAAAAGTAGAATTGCTGGGTCAAAAAGAATGAAAAATGATACTTACACTTTTTAAGCCTTGCATTTGGAAAAATTTTGTATATACAAAAATAAAAGGAATGAAAAATAATGAACTCCCATTTACCTATCATTCAACTTTAACAATTGCCAAATTTCAACGCTCCATTTTCCCCTTTTCTATGAAATTTAAACAAATCCCTTTTTTGTATTTTTGTCTCCATGAATGACTCTAAAAGTTTATCAAAATCCTTTTGGAACACTGGTTATATAGTAACCTCCAGTTTTTATAGTCTCTTTAATTTTATACATAAAAACTTTTTTAAAAAAGTTACCCATAATATTCACTTCCTCCCTCCACTGAGCTCTTTGCAATGGAGAAACAGCAGAATCAAAGCATCTAAGACAGTAGAAAAAGAGACTAGGAAAGACCATCCTAAAAGCATAAAAAGACCTTGAGGAGGAACAATATCAGCCAGGCACAGAGTATATTAAGTGACAGAAGCAACAAAGAGAAAGAAAAGGGTAACATTAAGTAGATTTTTAAAAGCTAGCATTAGCTGGTAGGAAAAGTACTTAAGGGATTGTTGGTGGTCTGAGTGGGAAATTTAAGCAAAGAAATAGCAATTCAAGAGGAATAGGGCATGCAATTTGAATGTATTTTGGAACTAGCTGCTTAAAATATGTTGCACTGATCAAAAAACTAGATGAATAGCCACTTAGTACTCTCCCAGCAAAAGATATTTGGAAGGAAAAACATCACAAATGTGTAACAAAATAACATTCATTTCTTTTTAAATACCAGTAACATCCCTACTAAAGAAGAACAATATAGAATGTGTATATATGTACACATACATTCAAAAGTAATACTAATGTGAATATATTCCTGGAAAAATAAAAGCCATGTAATGAAATTTTAAATGTAGTAGAGACATGGGCTACTTAAAGGAATCCTAAAGTAGATTATTTTATGCAGTGAACATTTTATAAAATAAAGAATAATATACTAATTCATTTTACTTAAAGCATGGTTTCCTGTTTTAAATATTAAGGTCACTAATCCACAAAGCATTTATTGAGTATGCACTATATAGGCACTGTACATACTCAAACAAAACATCACTCCTGCCCTTTAGGGGCTTATAGTCTAGTGAGTGATTTAGACAAAATTATAATGTGATACAGTTTAATGGCATTATTTTAAAAGTCTATAGATTAACATAGGAAGGACCACTGAACTGTGGCTTAGGAGAGTCAGCAAAGGATTTATAGAGGAGCTGATGTCTGAGTTGAATGCTGAAGGCTAAAAAATTCTGAAATGAGGGGAGAAAGAATTTCTAAAACTTACGCAAAGCCTTGGTGATTTATCTCAATACATTTAAATTGGAAATATTTCTCTAATGTAGATTTAACAACCATATGTAGTTTAGTTAAAAGTATTAAAATTTTTTGTTATACCATTTATGTGAGATTGATGTATGTGTGTGCATATACATGTGTATGTGTTAAAGATGTAGCTAAAGTTTAGAGTGAATCCATGTATTATCTTCCACTCCCTTCCTGATACCCCATCTAAAATAAAAGTAAGTAGATTTAAAAGCAAAATGAGGGTTCATAAAGACACAAGAACAGCAAAAAGCTGAATCCTAACTCAGTAACTGTGGGGAAGCTAAGAAGCAACCAGATTTATATCTCTGTGAGAGTGGGCAAGGATGGGCTAAATACAAGGATTTGTGGAAAACCTACTAATGAAGCAGTTAGATCTTGAAATCTCATCTGTCACTCCAAAGAACTTGGCAACTGCCCCTCCTTCACCCTATCTGATGTCTTCTGGTCTAGTCTCTCCAGATTGGAGGGCATTAGTGCAGTTGAGGGAGGGTGGTATTGGAGAAGGTAAAATACTTTTGAAACGGGAAATTAAGTAACTGCATATTGAGGGCCGAGCCCGTGGCGCACTCGGGAGAGTGCGGCGCTGGGAGCGTAGCAACACTCCTGCCGCGGGTACGGATCCTATATAGGACTGGCCAGTGGGTGCGCTTGCTGGCTGAGCATGGTGTGGGCGACACCACACCAAGGGTTGCAATCCCCTTACCGGTCACGAAAAAGACAAAAAAAAAAAAAAAGTAACTGCATATTGAGAATCTTCTTCCTACCCATCTTCCAAAATGCTAGCAGCTACAGTATACACACTCTCCAAAGCAGCAGACTCAAAAGAGTTTCTCTGGATAACTGACCAACGCAAAAGAAACACCTAAAACATATGGGCATTCAGGGTTTCCCAAGAAACAGCCCAGCCAGATATCACAGAAAAACTTGTAATCAACAAGCTGGAATATCACCGTAACTTCCAATCGGATTTGTGGTACACAACTCTAAGAATCACCAGATATTTGATGAAAGCCTCTATTATAAAAGACAGAGGCTAAAGAAAATAAACAGAAAAAGTAACTTGAAGAAAAGAGACTATAGAGAAGAAAAAAGAACTTTCAGTAATACCTTCAAAAAAAGGTAAAAGGGGGCCGGCCCGGTGGCGCACTGGATAGTGCGCCGCTTGGGAAGCACGGCGGCGCTCCCGCCCGAGGGTTCGGATCCCACATACAGACCGGTTCCCGCTCACTGGCTGAGCGAGGCACGGGAGCAACACCGAGGGTTGCAATCCCGTTGCCGGTCCCCGGTCCAGTACGGGGGCAACACTGAGGGTTGCGATCCGTTGCCGGACACGGAAAAAAAAAAAAAAAAAAAAAAAAAAAAAAAA